>NW_026843507.1:0-50000 GCF_019175385.1 Lycium barbarum
GCTAAGGGGTGCTCGGTACAAGTATCGGGTACTCGTCACGGCCCCTAGTCGGGTCGTGACAGAAGTGGTATCAAAGCAGTTCGGTCCTAGGGTTTGTCTACGAGCCGTGTCCAGTAGAGTCTTGTCTATGGGTGTGTAGCGCGCCATACTTATAGACAGGAGGCTACGGGGCATTTAGGAAATGTGACCTTCTTTGTATTCTGAAATCGTGCGATAGAGCTATGTTACCAGGCTTCCATGCTCCTTTTCTAAAACCGATGTTATGGTTTCAGTAATGCCGCCGAAGAGAAAGGCTACGACGGCCGAGAAAGCCAAGGGGTGGCGGCCCGCAGAGTTGAACGGGAGCTAGACGAAGAAGAATCTCACAATGAAGCTCCCCCTCAGACTGTTCCTGTTCCCCCTGCACCGGCAGAGCAGGGAAGAGCTCCAGCTCCAGTCCCCGCTCCTCCAGTTCCACCGCCAGCAGTTCCGGGCCAGCAAGTGGCAGAGGCCATCCAATTACTAACCCAGTTAGTCGCCACACAGGTTCAGCGACGAGATGTAGACCCGGGAGATAGGGCGGTAAGTGCAAGATCCCGTGACTTCATTACCCTGAAGCCGCCAGAGTTTTATGGGTCAAAACCAGAGGAAGAACCGCAGAGCTTTATAGATGAAATGCTGAGGACTCTGGGGATAATGCATGCTTCAGACACAGAGTCAGTAGAATTGGCATCGTACAGGTTGCGGGATGTAGCAGTGTTGTGGTATAACAGCTGGATATCCTCTAGGGGAGCAAATGCCCCTCCCCCGGTCTGGCAGGAGTTTACGGAGGCATTTCTACGACATTTGGTACCGCCAGAGGTTCGACGGGCTCGAGCCGATATGTTCCTGAACCTTAGACAGGGAAACATGAGTGTTCGGGAATACAGTCTTCGTTTCAACTCGCTAGCCAGGTATGCCCCCGCCCTGATAGCTGATAGGGGAGACCATGTGCACCGGTTTGTAAGTGGGCTAGGGCCACATTTGGTTAAGGAGTGTCTGTGTCACGACCCAAACCCCGTGGGCCGCGACTGGTACCCTAACTGGATACCCATACGTACCTATCTGATCGAATTCGAATCATACAGATTTTTTTTTTTCGTTTCAAAACAGAAGTACGGAAATAGGCCGATACAAATACGGCACGCGCGCAACCATACGTATATATACATATATACCTGAACATACAGACATTTACAAGTAAGCCGATAAGGCTAATATACAGACGAAACCCGTAACCCACACATCTATCTACAGGCCTCTACAGACATACAGAATCATATGGCGGGACAGGGCCCCGCCGTACCCAGAATATACACACATACGGAGTACACAGAAGACAGAAGATATATACCAAAAAGATATGCTCCGAGTCAAGGGAGCTCTTCAGATAGCAGAGTCGGAAACCTACGCTGGCGGCGTATCACCTGGCGCGTCTGTACCTGCGGGCATGTAGCGCAGCCCCCGAAGAACGGGGGTCAGTACGGAAAATGTACCGAGTATGTAAAGCAGAAACGTAACAGATATAAACATAGTCCGAACTAGAGTCACAGAAATATAACGGGCAAAATCATAAATCAAACTGACGGACAGAGTTATGATCCAGACAGACATACAGAATCGTGTTACACACAAATGAACAGAATTATAGTTCGGACAGACAAACGTAATCATAATACGGACAGACGAGCAGAATCTGGATCCATACGGACATACAGAAGCAGAAGCCATACGGACATACAGAAATAGTCGTAACACAGACGGACAGACAGTAGTATGACGGACAGAA
The DNA here is from genome assembly GCF_019175385.1 of Lycium barbarum. Classification (NCBI taxonomy): domain Eukaryota; kingdom Viridiplantae; phylum Streptophyta; class Magnoliopsida; order Solanales; family Solanaceae; genus Lycium; species Lycium barbarum. The sequence goes on from NW_026843507.1 coordinate 1,808, forward strand.
TTATGCATGCAGAGTAGCACAGAATCATACAAAATCATACAGAGGCGTGTGCTTTATAAATACAGATGGCACACGCATATATTCATACAGATCCCGGCCCTGTCTGGGGGCGCGGTAACAGAACCCGGCCCTCTTAGTACGGGACGCGGTGGACAGACAGAATCATATCAGATCATATGCCATCCTGGCCGCCATCCCCATACACAGATCATACAGACATACGCCGAGGGACGCGGTGAACAATGCAGAGAAATATGCACGATAACAGAACCTGGCCCGGGTCGCAGTGAAGGAATGCATTGAGACAGACACGAATCGATAAATGAGAAACCACCTACCTACAGACTCAACATACAGACTCGATCAAACTGAAGGGGTGCCAAACGGCGAGCCAAAATCAGAATATCCAGATAATATGCACAGTACGCGCCTATATCCTAGTTGGGAAGGCACGACAGATTATTATCAGAATGGGATTCTCAGATATTCAGAAATCATGTTGTATAAATTGCACCAAAATAGCCATAATATACACAAAATAATAGTTCAGAAGTTTTTAAAGAAAATCGGACCCAAAATGGAAGTATTTAAAATCGTACCGGGAGTATCGGGCCTTGTGGGCCCACCTCGGACCAACCCGAGGCTACATATGTAAATTATTGATAATTGACCTTATGAGGTCACCCATACTCGTTCGGAAGTGTTCCGACTCCGTTTGGGGAAATTTTGTACAAAATCTCACTTTAAGGGCAATTTGTAAGAAAATAGGTTCAATTGAATTGAAGGAATTGGAGCGGTTTTCCGTCTCGAATTCCGGGGAACAGAGTCGGACTTAAGGCTCGCGGCCGAGCCTACCACATCCAGAACATGCCTAGGAACGTAGAGAAGTGCTTCACATACCTTGATGGCGCCTTATGCTCGCTTGGCGTCATTCCAAATTTCGTCCAAAATCTGGAAATGGTCAAGTTTACCATTTGGTTAGTTTCATTCTTTCAATACTCTAACTTTACACATAATTGCCTACCGAAATTTCGGCAGCATTTCCTATGTATATACGACATCCCCGAGACTTAGCTCGGCTCAATTTAGCAACACAACAACCCAGAGGAGACATCCAAACAACAACAAACATCAATAAACACTAAATCATACGCTATGGCATTATTAGCCACCTTTCGACACGACGAATCATCTTTCGCTTCAAACTTACATTTCCAACCAAAACTTATTATTTTCATATCCATTATCTGTCAAAATCATTACGACACACATCGGAGGCATCCATACCATGTTCACATAATGTTCACAAGATACGCAAACGTTCAACTTTCTATCAAATCACTACTTTTCCAATCTTTTCCAAACTTTCAACATACGAGTTCATAAACACATTTTCATATTCCAAGTTCATTATCATCAATCACAATTTCAAGACCTTAGGCTAAAGCGACATACTTTCCGACAACAACTTAACCAACAATTCTTCGTTTTAGCTTAACCATTATCCTTCAATCTACTTCACAAAGCCATAACACGATTAGCATACAAACAAAAATCAAATTCACGTCCCATAGTCAACATAGTACCACACGGCCAACTCCAATATTTTTCCAATTCTCACTAATTCATCCCACTTTCCTTTCTAATACAATTTCCACCATACTCCAACTAAGTTACACAAGAATTCAAACCATTAAAATCATGCAATACACATATATGCATTCGTCCACACACCCAAAAATTCCAACACACCAAATTTCCATATTTTTCATTCATTCACACATACCACAACATACATACATCATTTTTAACACAACAAAAGCATGAAATCCTTACCTTTCTTCAAGTTCTTCACTTGGAGGATGAAATTGTTTTCTTGCCACAATCTTTATATCAACTTGTAGAGAATCTTGTGCTTAGCAATAATCTCTCAAGAGATGAACTCTTTAAACCAAGGGATTGGCTCCAAAAAATTTTCTTTCTTTTCTTTCCTTTTTTTCTCTCCAAACCCGAACCCTCTCTCTTCTTTTTTTTCTTTCTTGATTTGTTCTTGCTTCTTGAATATTCCTCACACTTATCCAATATATAATTTCCCATGGAATTTAATTATTCCATGGGCTTGGACCTATGGTGGCCGGTTGGGCCCCCTTAAGTTGGGCCTTTGTTTTGTTGTTATTATTTTTTTTTTGGCCCAAAAGTGGTGGCTAATTTTGGTAATTCATGGAACAGGTTTCCAAAATTCCAATTATTGCCCTTGGCCACCTTTTGTAATTCCACATCATTGTATTCATAACCTACACATGCATACCAAGTAAGGTCCAATAGTGGCCTTATTCATCACAAGTCATTTTATCTTGAATTTTCCGAATGAACAAAAATGTCGGATGTAACAGTTTGACAGCCTCACTCCAGGACGGGGTGACTATTACCCGCATCCAGGCCCACGCCTAAAATCTGGAAGAGCAGTATCAGACACGGAGAGTGGAGAGCTATCCAGAGAGGGGTTCCAGAAAAAAAGGCAGATTTTCCAGGGCTAGAAGCGAGTATAGAGGGCGGCAAGAGCAATCTAGGTATTCGGGCCAATCAGCGGCCAGTGCCCCACCTCGATTTGCGGATTAGGGGTTTGATCGCCCTACTTATTCGGGACCTGGTTAGGGTGCCAGAGCTTTGGGGTCCCAGTACAGAGTTGATTCCAGAAGGATGGGGCTTCCCCCACCACGATGTGCTCGGTGTGGCAAGCCACACTCTGGGCAGTGCTACCTAGACACCGGTGGTTGTTTTGCCTGTGGACGGACTGACCATTTTGTACATGATTGCCCACTAAAGGGTGAAGGAGGCCAAACTCAGCCAGCCGGATCAGCGATCGGTTCGTCGTCGACCGTGTGCCCTCGTGGACAGACTTCTCAGGCTCCAGCGGGCCGCGGCCGAGGTAGGGGAGGATCACCCAGTTCAGCCGGTCCTCCGCACCGCCTATATGCATTGACAGGACGACAGGATCCTGAGCCTTCTGTAGACGCGGCCACAGGTACTTTTTCAGTATTTTCTGTGATAGACGTGTGTTAATTAACTCGAATTTTATTTTTCCTATACTGTCCTCTGCATTACTGAACACATTAAGAATTTGGAAATTTGGACGAAAAGTGGCCATACGCATAGGTAAAAGGTGAATACTGGAAATTGCAAAGGTCCGAACTGTAAATAAAGGAAAAGACGTGTTACGCGGACGTTTCGAAAACTGCCGAGACCCCAACTCGTTCCATATAATGCGACATAAGTAGTACGGGGAAGCGGAGGTAAAAATATTGACACCGAGACCTCGAAATGCATTAAAGTTCCAGGGTTAAGCGTGCTCAGGTGGGAGTAATTCCATGATGGGTGACCCCCTGGGAAACATGCTGAAAATTTTGTAAATGCGGAAACAAGAGATGAGTGTAAAAGTAGGCAGCCCCGAGTAAATTGGGGTGTGGAAAGAGGTTATAAACCCCATACGAGCCATATAGGCTGAGACGAATTAAACTAACAGAAAAAGAAAAGCCATGATAACAGAAAGCCTTGGGAATAAAGGAGAAAAGTACAGGTGTCGCAGGATGGGACCAATATTGAGTCCACACTAACTAAGGCAAGGAATCCCTAATGTGGCGATGTACGGGAACATGTCTAGTGAGGGGATAGACGCAGCAGACGCTACAAGAAAGAAGCACAACTGTAAAGATCGCAAGAGGGCAACCTAAGCTTCTAAGACGGACATGCTAAGCGACATGAGGCATCCACAAAGGAGACCTCCCTGAAATAATATACTACGCTATGAGGCCAGTTCAACATTCGAGGACGAATGTTCTAAAGGGGGGGAGGATGTTATATCCCGCGTTTTGTGCAATCGGACAATTCAAGACGATCGCGGGGAGACAACAAGCAAAGCAATATTTTATGTGTTTGACACACGAGTTGTTTATGAAAAATTTAGAAGTGAAGATAATGAGAATGGTTAAGAGCATAAAGGGGAATTCACGACATGACTCGTGGAAATATGGAGGAAGACGAAGGGCAAAATTGGAAGTTGGAAAAATGCTTCATGAATTGCATAAACTAGCTAAAAATTCAAGTGGGCTTGAAACATTTTTTTTAAGACAAAATTGAGGCCCAACCGGCCATGGCAAGCAAAAATTGGCCCAAGCCCATGTCTTGATTTAATCCAAGTGAATAAATAAATTAAGGGAGGCTTATCACTTAACATTATTCAAGAACTTTCAAGAAAGAAGAAAGAAAAAGAATTGAGAGCAAAAGCCTTGGAGGCTTTCGGCCATAGAAATATTTTCCACGAAAAATTGATAAAATCCCTCCAAAAATCATTTCCTACCAAGCAAAGGGTGCTTAACAAGGTAGAGTTGTTGTTGGAGCAAGAAAGGTTCAAAATCATCCAAGTTCCCAAGAGTTAGGAAAGTGAGAAGTTGAAGAAGAAAGGTAAATTCTAACCTTGTTTATGTGTTATGCATAGATTATATGTGTTGTAGTAGGCAAAAATGGATGAACTTCTTGAAGTAGAGGAATATAGTATATGGCCGTGTATGTACATATAGGTGTGGGAATTGTATTTCAATTGTTGTCAAGTGTTTGGTTGCTATTGTTGTGGATGAGATGTGGAAAATGGAAAAATTGAAGTTGTGTGTGTGCATGGTATGGCCGTGTAGTGTGTAGTTGCAAATGGCCGTGTGTGTGTTGCTTGATGAATGGATAGTGAGCAAGTTTTATCTAGTATCATAGTTTTTGTGTTGTGGATTTTATATCGCAAATGAAGAATTTATAAGCATGGTGAAGTATTAGTAGATGGAAGTTTGTGTAAATTGAAAATAAGTTTCTTGTATGGAAGACATGTAATGGTATTACTATGATGTTGTTGGAATATATGTATTATAAGGTTATTGTTGTTTCATTGGACTTGGAGAGTCTTGAAGGAAGTAGAAGGCTAATTGAAGTGTTGGAATGTACCTTGAATTGAATATGTGAATTTCTAGTGTGATTGTTGAATTATGTTAATAGTTTGGCCGGGTTTGAATTCCCGGATTGTGTTTGATGAGAATTTGACTAAATTGAATGTCGAGGATGGTACATTTACAGGGGAAATGCTGCCGAAATTTCGGTAGCAAAATGTTTCCTTAAGGTTTTGACTCTAAGCATACTAATGGAAGTTTTGGTAAAAATGACCAATTCGCAGATTTTGACGAAATTGAGACGTGAATTTGGAATAGCTAAAGGAGCGGAAAGAGGTATGTAAGGCTTCACCCTTCTTTCTATGGCATGTCTTAACTAAAAGAAGTCGGGTACGAGTCTCGGGGACAACCCTAATCCCCGGAATCCGCACTTAAAGTTTTCAACTTTTCGTTCAATTGAATTGAAGTAAAAAGTGTGCAAAATGATGAAAAGACCTTCTAGACCCCTATAACTTGCCTAAGTGGGACCCGATTACCCTAAGACTCATACAAGTAACGCTATGACACGTAATATGGGTAAATTGTATACGCTACCTCGTCCGGCCCGAGGTGGGCCCGTTACTCTCGGATCTTCCTATAATCTTGGTTAACGTACTTGAAGTGAATCCAAAGGGGGCCTTTGATCCCGATTTCGTCACCAAGTGATAAGTACTATGACTACTCCAGCGGGAGTGTTTCTATGATGATAATGATAATGACAATGTCGGAAAAGAGAATGTAGCTATGATAAGTACGACCGGAACGACTCTACGACTAAGCCAAGTACTTCATATAAACATGAAAGCGATAAACTAATTTTTGAATCATATTTATATTTTCTAGTTATAACTTTATTTTCTAAAATACCTAAGATTTCATTTTCGGTTACTGTAACACTATTTTCCGTTGATAGATTCGCCTTAAAATACTTGTTCCTTCAAGGTGAGACAAAGCTATCACTAGCATTCCGTAATGTAATCGGAGGTCACCGACCTTATGTCACTCCGATGGATACATGATTTTCCTTGGCTCTCTTGTGCGCTTATATGACATATGTATATATATAAAACGGGTATACGTGTATGGGTATGTATATATATATATGACAACGTAACTGTATATAAGACATGTATATGCTTAAAGGATGAGTAAATGTACGTGTATGTGGGGAAAAAGGGAAGGGCCACTGTTATATCACCACCTGATTCAGCTGGATTCCATCCTGGACGCGGGATGCCCGGACGTGGGATATGGGAAGAGCCGTACGCGGCGACTGTATACATACATATATGATGTATGATACATATGTAATGTAATGTGTTGGGTCACCGTTGGGGAGGGGGTTGGGAGAGCCGATGTATTCGGCGTCTGTAAATGTGAATGAAAGATACCGTTATTGAAATGTACTGTTTTCTGCACACGAGAATAAGAAATATAAAAATGTTGACCCCTGTGCCCATGAAAAGAAACGTTTCAAAGATGAAAAGACAAGCCTACATGATAGCCGGCCTAAAGAGGGGCCTTCCTATGTACAGGTTACGTTCTTGCCTCGTTATACGCCCTATGGCTCCGTGATATTATTATTGATCGTACTTTATGTTACTGCTTGCATTGTTTTCCATGCCTTACATACTCGGTACATTATTCGTACTGACGTCCCTTCTTGTGGACGCTGCGTTTCATGCCGCGCAGGTCAGCAGGTATACGGACCAGATTCCTAGCGCCCTATCAGCAGCATTCGACAGCGCTCCAGTTGTTCCGGAGCCTTATATCATCGGTACTATTTTGTGTATGTATTTTCGAGCGTGACAGTACTCGGCCCTTCCTATGTATAAATGTACTATGTCTAGAGGATTGTAGACAGATATACACCGTCAGCTATGTACAGTTTAATGTATTGTATTCTGAATGGTTCGCGTTCTGGTGTAACGCGATATTAGAAAGTTTACTGCAAATGTTAATGTTTAGAAAAAAAAATATGGCACTGTCTATACAGGATAGCTAAAGGGTGCTCGGTACAAGTATCGGGTACTCGTCACGGCCCCTAGTCGGGTCATGACAATACAGTTTCTTTTCATCACGTCTTTTTGTGTATGACTAAACATGACTACTTAACTTATAGCCTGGTATATGGTTTTCAAATGTTAAAATACTAAGTTAATGGGGGGTTGGCACTTAGGGTATGGTTGAATATGAGTGTGACTTACCTAAGACTCAAGGAAAAGGGAAGAGGACTTTGAGCTTCAAGCTAACTCAGTCCAAATCTTCTACCCTAGGTTTCTAGGGTTTCCTCATAAGAATCCATGTCATATGGGACCCTCTAAGTGATTAAAAAAAAACTAGAAATCTATGTATATCATGTATACTGTGGGTATTTGTCTTGTATATTATCCCTTCCTTGATTTTACTTAACTGTGTCTAAGTGAAACTTCAAACATTTAATGTCCTAGAATATTTCTTTGATTGTTTGCTTTTGTATGATTGGTTCTTGGTGGTATACAAAGGGGATATACTCAGATATACAGAGTATATTATACTCTATATACACCCAGTGTATATAAGATGGTATACTGAGTATATATGAAGTGTATCACTCTAATTAGTATAGGTTGTTGTTTGGTTTTGCTGAATTATGGGCCTGTTTCATTCTTCATACCTGTTGGGCCTTTGCTATGTGTTAAATCTGATACACATTCAGCTCAGTCTGTTTATTTTCGTTGTAATAACTTATTTGGGCCTCGAATTCTTTTTGCATTATCAAGCTAAGGCTTGTTTGTTTTATATCATTTGTTTTATGTGTTTGCTTGGTTTGCATATTTTATCTAGTTTAATTATGAAATTATATGATGTTTAAGTACTTAGATTAGTTACTAATCTTTATCCTTTTCTGTCCTTATGTGATTCCCACCCGGGCCATTTGGGCCATATTCCTGCATAAACCTATTGGGCCAGAGGCCCAACTATCTTATTTAATCTAGTCTGCGTGATAAAAAGTAAGGGAAGCTAATATATTGAAGGCCCAACCATGGGTGAAAATAGTAACTGGTGGGCTTAGGTAGGCCCACCAGCATAACTCCCTTCTTATTTGATTCTTTATATGTAAAAACGTGTTTGTAAAACACTTGATGATTATTGGAGCCCTGTGGATGTAGAACTTAGGAAAATATTTAGTATTCTAGGAGGTTGCCAAATCATTTTAAAACCCGGACAATAACTACCTTGAAATTGGAACTTAATCCTGGTTTTTGGGTTTTGGAATGGGTTAAGACTACGGCTAAGTATATGAATAACAATGAGATTTTGATTAAATTTAAAATGGGATGATAAGGCAAAAATTGACTTTTCAAAATGATTAGTAATAGTATTTGGACCTTGGACCCGTGTTAAAGGAAAAACAATAAGCTGCTCAATATTGCTTTTAAAATTGAACTGAATTTGGACAAGTTAACTTCAGAAATTTGCATCTTTTGAAATACCCAAAGAACAATTTTTGGACTTGGACTGATTTGGACAAATTCAATAACGGAAAACTAAAATCTGGACTTGATAAAATTCTGAGAAAAAATAAGACTACTTTGGCCTGGAAGCTCGGAACTTATTTTTGGATCGAAAAAGCAAAGAGAACTTGTTGGGCTAGTTTTGAGGGAAGACGGATCTGGGCTGGAATACTTTGACATATTATGGGCTTCAATGATGAAATTGGACTTAAGTAATAAAACTCGTATTTTCTCTTTATATATATATATATATATAACCCATATTTATGTATAAAATCGGAGATATACTCCATATTTTCTATATATGTATAATAAAACCCGTAGGTACTAAACTCATTTTATTAGGACTAAAACAGTAGCGAATCTACTCGGGAGAAATCCCCGATGTGTCTTAGTCCGGCAATAAAGTGAGTTGAACACTTACGTGGATTTTTTTAAACCCAAAACCCCATTTTCTAAGGAGACTTTTTGCCAAAATTTTCCTTGAAAGTTATGATATGATTAAATGACATTTTGCGGAAACTTAAACATTTTTAAGTAAATAATTACAATAATCACACATTGAAGCTCGTAGGTCAACCGTATTCTACGGATCTTTAATACTAGGGTGCATAAAACATTCCTTAGGGGATCACCAGAACCCTTACCTCGAACTTTGGTCCAAAAAGGATTTTTCTCTTGTTTGATAAACTCTTTTAAACTCTATTTTCCTAGTTTTCCTTTAATAAATTAGGTGGCAACTCTAATATACTAAAATCCGATTAGAGAACCAAAACCGCTTAGTAGATTTTATGCGTGCGCGTAAAATTGAACCGTAACAGATGGCAACTCTGCTGGAGATTTCCTAGGTTCTAACCATAAGAGTTTCAATATAATGTGATTTTAACTGTATTATTTGCTTATGTGTTCAAATTCCCGCAATTTTGAAATGTCATTCATATCATATCATATCATAAACTCCGCAACTCCTGGAAAAAAGTATGGTTTCAAAGGGGACACGCGGGATCGCGGTGTAGCCCTCACTAAAAACCCTAAAAAACCCTTTCTTTGGAACACGTTGAATGTTAATTTGGTGTGCGGTCACCCAACGGCCGACAACGGTTCACCCCGAGTAGTTCGCTCGGGTCCAAGGTCAATTCAAAAAAATCACTCTTGCATAAACCTAGGATTAGAGCTAAGCCAAATCCAAAGATGAAGTAGACCAGGGTTTGGGTATTTTAGACCTATCTAAACCCGATAGGAAGACTACCCCGTGTCAAGTACGGTCTATGACCCGAAAAATACTGCATCTCATATTATGTGCTATTTGAAAACGTGTAATGTGCCTATGAGTTGAACCATTGCCTATTGCGGGGGGAAATTAACCTTAGCTTTTGTTTTGTAGATGTCGGCTGATTTGGAATTCGATATGGTTCTTACTACACCGGACTTACTACATATTTGGTGGGCCCAAATGTCTCAAGAGGAACAAAAGCGTATTTCAGGTCACTTAGGAAATTTGACATCTATTATGACAATGATGGGCTGTAAAGAGTTGATAGAGGTAATTATCGGGGTTTGGGATCGAGATAAAATGGTCTTCCGCTTAGGGAGTGATGTAGAGATGGCCCCCACTTTGGAAGAGTTTAAGGAAGTTTTGACTAGTGTCGGTTCGGGACTAAAAAGGAAAAAGAAACCTAACCAAAATGCCTTAATCCCAGAAAAGCCCACTTACTTCCAAATTTCAAAAATGCTTTCCTTATCCCACGCTAATTGGGCCCACGGTCCAACAATACCCTTAAGAGAGTTGTACAAAAGGTTTGGAAAACCAAGTGGATTGTGGAGCATCCGTGGGAGTTCAAAACCTATGTCGAATGGTTAGCCACCCGACTCTTAGCCTTTGCCATTAGCTTTTTGGGAATCATGGTCTTTCCCAAAGATTGGTCATTAACCATAGACACCGTAGTCATTTCAGTTATCCAAGCCATCTTCTATGGCATAACCTAAAAAGAAGAAACCAAACACTTCGACCTTACCCCAACTATCCTAATCGATCTATACTGAGCCTTGAGTCTCTGCCGAAACCATTACAAATACTACCAAGGATGTAACCTACTCCTACAATGGTGGATCCTTAAATATATGATCACGATCAGGGGTAACAAATACCTAAGTAAGCTAGCCGAAAAGGACGGTCTCCATAACTTTTGTCCAAACTTTAGGGACCAAACCAAGTGGAGTTGGGCATTTACCTTTTCTAGGTTGAAAGAAGAAAGTATTCAATGGATGTTCCACGACTTCGTATTCGATATATTTGTGGTCAAGGGTAGGAAGTGTCCATTTTTACCGCTTATGGGGATTCGAGGGATTTGCCCTTATGTGCCTGCTAGAGTTTTAAGATAGTTTGGGAGGATCCAAATCATACCCTAAGTCGGAGGCATGGGAGATTTCATCATTGACTATGATGGGGATAGGCCACCAAAAGCTTTAGAGTGCTTGCATGAGTGGAAAGGTCGCATGATTTGAGGTCCCGATACTTTGGCTCCTGATAGGTTTCGTCCGGTTGTGTGGTGGAGTATAAGGATTGGCTAAGGGCCGACTTAAAAGGTACTGTTCCTCCCAGACCCATTCTCTACAGTGTGTATAAGACAAGGATTCATAGGCCAAGATTCAAGCCAGTTTGGTTTAGAGAAGAGCTGACGACAGAGATGCTAAGTATTTGAAAAAGATTGAGCACGACCAAGACACCAGAGCTAGTTTAAGGCGTGAGTTGGAGTTTACTAATGATTGTTTGGTTGATCTTGATGATCGGTTGAGCTTGATTATTGGATGAAGAAAACTTTGGATGACGTTGCTCCATTGAGTTTTACACAAAAGGATTTTCTGATGGAGACCACATTTACATCGGCCCATCTTCATATCCAGACTACCCTCCGAAAGGCAAAGAAGGCTAGGACTGACCGAGCTTCCTCATCAGCCACCGGAGGACACTTCTTCAGATTCATATTATGCATTGTCTTTACTTTATCCTTTTAGTACTCCTTCGGGGAAGAAAATTATTATTAATGAAATTTTATGATTGTGGGGCAATGGTTTGACTCAAATGGCACATTCATGTTTCGAACGATTATTATAAAAAGGCTTAGGAACGCGATTAGTTCACCTATACTTGTATAAATTGCTTTACATGATTTATTTGCTTCATATGTTCCGTTTAAATGCTTAATTAATGCCAAGTACCGACCACTATCCCAAAGAATAAACAATGAAAACAATGCCCATACTAAGCTTAGTAACGTTCTCAGAATCTGAAGATCGATGCGAAGAACATATTAGAGCACGAGGCCATTAGAGAAGGTGAGGGTTTGCTCCATCGCAAAATTCAAGATCTCGAGAAACATATCCAGGCAGTCAGAGCCAAAATCAAAGAGGTCGATGAATTAATGGATTCGGCAAAAAGTCCGCCAAAGGAACCTGTTGAAACACAACACCAAGACGAGAATGTTTTGGATAAAGGAAAGGGGATATTTTTGGAGTAAAGTCCTGTAGTCGAGGAACTAGAAGAAAAGGAGATTGAGTCTGACCCACTAGAACCCACGTGGCCATCAAGAGAGGGTCGCTTCCGTCACACCACCGAGCCCAAGAAGGGAGCCCGGAGGACAGGTAAAGTTTGTCCGGCCAGCATCACCTGAATGGTGGGCCATTATGCTCAAAGCTATGGCTTTCCCCTACCGTGTCTCACCCAGGCACGTGAAAAGTGAGGAAAACTTAGGAGTAAAGGGATAATTTGTGTCAGCCATGAGAGGTTGCCACCTTATGCTCCAATTTTCGCACATAAGAGGTGCCTTTTTCATCAGGAGCAAGCTGGTTATACCGCCAACGAGTGCTTGAATAGTGGGCCATTGCGCTCAAAGTTGTGGCTTGCCCCTACCATGTCTCACCCAAGCATGTGACAAGTGAGGAAGTTTTGGAAACACTTAGGAGTAAGGGGATAATTTGTGTCAGCCATGAGAGGTTGCCACCTTGGGCTCCAATTTTCACACATAAGAGGTGCCCTTTTCATCAGGAGCAAGCTGGTCATACCGCCAATGAGTACTTGGCCCTCAAGAAAAGGATTTTAAGGCTAGAAGAACATCACTAAGTTATGTGGCCCCCACACATTATTGGTCCAAGACAGTGTTCCTCCAGCTGAAGGGATTACGCTGAACACTCACATTTGGCGTTACGACTTCACTTTATTTAGGGATACATATGCCAGCATTTTCCAAAAGTTGGTTGTTACACTCCGTACTTTTGTACGTAAAGTTTCGTCGTGAGTTAGTTGACGAAGATTTAAAAGGCGAGGTTGTCGTCAAGGTCATAAGGAATTATACATGCTCATTCTTCATACATGAGAGCTTGGTATCATGATTACTAAGTATCGGGAAGGTTCGATGTTAAGCAAATCGAAGAAATTAAGTTTGTTGAAACTTTGGGAAATATGGCAGAATTCTGGACAGACATTTTGGGTCAACTTGAGAGAGGCATATCTCCTAGATTATGAGGAGTTACGGCACCCATAAACTATTCATTCATAAGTTCAACGAGTCTACTTTCCAATGCAATTGGCAGAACTGCTTCTGTACATCGATGGAAGGAGTTATGAACTGTTGTAGATCAACGGTCCGTAGATGTACATCGACGGTCCGTCAACAGTGAGGCGGTGGAGAATTTTCTGAACTGTTATATATTTATCCATTTCGTTTTATCCTTCATTATTTCACACACCAACAGACCCTAAATGTCTTAATACTCCTCTCAACCCTTTTCCTAATTCCCTCCATCATCCAAGTAAGATTTGAGCCCGTCAACCCCTACACTAGTTAGAACATCATAGTAGCTTGTGTTTCTATTGCGTTGGTGGTCTTGTGGCCTTAAAGCAAAGTGATGTGGTTGAGTTTTTGGACTATATAAGGTATGTTTTCCATCTAAGCTTTGATATTAAATGGTTCTTGAAGGATTTTAATAGTTTTAAGTTAAGGAAATTATGATATAAAGATTACATGTTAGCATGTCGGTGTTGTTGGCTTGGGGACTGATTTTGAAGGAAGTTTTGGGATGGATTTTGTTATGTCCCACGTTTTCGCATAATTGCAAATCGGGAAATAGCTATGACTCGGGTGTTAGAAGGACATAAATTAATTTGTGGGGATATGACTATGTTGGTTATGGAATTATTAATGTCAAGACCTCGGGGAAGGCCGAGGGTAAATTTGGAATTTCGGAAATTAGTTTCGGGAATTACAAAACGGGGCGTTTTATGAATTGGGCCAAGAAAAAAATATAACAAAATGAGGCCCAACAAGTTGAAGGGTGGCCGGCCTTGTCAAGGCCCAAACCCACCATTTTAATGTCATGTGCTATGCACATGACTACTAATGGATATATATCACTATGCCATACTTAGAATTTTCATTAAATCAACAAAAAATTCAAGAACACCAAACACAAAGGGTTCGGCCGAGAATAGAAAGGAAAAAAAAAAATTATCCAAGCCTTGGTTGTGATCCAAAAATCCTAATCTCCACATAGTTGTGAAGTACTCAAGGCCCTCTTCAACGGGGTATAATTAGTTTGGCACAAGGATTTCGTTTGTGACAAGTCGGGGTTTCAAGAAAAGGTGAGAATTCTTACCCTTTTATGTTATAGAATTGCTATGAATGTGTTAAGGATTGGAAGTAGACGAGAATCCCGTAGTTTAGACGTAAATAGAAAGTCGTGGGTGTGTGTTTGTAGTGTGTTTGGCCGTGAGCCATAGATAGGGAAATTGGTGTGAATTAATCTTGTCTAAGTTGGTAGAATGTGTTGTTGTGGCCCTTATATCGTAAATGATTAATTGGTGAATGAAATTGGCATTGAAAATTGATTTTGAATATTATCGGAAAGCGTATACCTTCGGTATCTTTATGTATATCAATGTATATCTTGGGTGTTATAGACTTTAGATATGAATCTATATCGATGTTGATGAATTCGGAATGAAACGACGTGAGTTAGAATGTTCGTAGTGCATTTTAGATGTTTTGAAGAATTTGGGAAAATAATGGATTTTTATGCAATTTCGTGTATGGCATGGTTTGTAATTAGAATGGGATTATACAAGTTTGAATGTGGGAATGCATACCATTATGTAGATATAGAATTGGAGTTGTGAAAGTTTGAATGGAAGTTGCCAACTTTAGAAATCATGTAGAACTTTAAAGCTAGAATGGTTTGATTGTTGTTTGGTTTGGTTGTTGATGTGTGGGCTGTTGTGATTGGTTAATTTGAGCCGAGTTATGCCTCGGGGATGTTAGATTTATAGGGGAAATGCTGCCGAAATTTCGGTAGGCAAATATGGAGTTAAAGGCATTTTTGAGCCTAAGGATCTCATTTGGTAACTTTGACCATTTGCAGATTTTTGACGAAACGGGACGGGACTTTTGGAAGAGCTTACGACGTCTGTGAGGTATGTAAAGCCTCCCACTCTTTCATTTGGCATATCTTAGTGTGTCAGTCAAATATGAGACCTTCCGGAGCATTTCTGCTCCTCGAAACCCGACCCACAGAAAGGTTACTATTCATTCAATTCTATTGAAGCCTAAAGGCTCCAATTTGGCTAGAATGCCACTATTCGTCCGAAACCTATCGAAATGTGGTCGGGTAACCTAGAAATGATTATGTATGACCCTTGGCATATAACTGCTCGTAAAAATATGTTCGTCACCTCACTTCGACCCGAGGTGGTCCGCTACCCCAAAATGCCCGATTTGCCCTTCGGGCCACCTTTGAGAATAAAGTTGAAAGTACCACTTCAGATCTTTGGAACATCCTCCTACGGGGTATGTTTGGACTATTCGATGCGCTAATCTATGTTCCGAACTATATGGACCATTTTGGGAACGTTTTGCAAAATGAAACTTTATGTCGGCTAAGTATTCGACTATTTTGTATTCTAAAATGACTTATGAGTTCACTTTGCTTTGAAAGACTATTTTGAAATACGATTTGCATTTGCTTGCTCACGACTCCGCTCGTGCCTTAATATGACTTCGTTCGCCGGTTCCCGGGCCGGTTTTGATTCGTGCGCTGTATGATGAATTCGGCCGTATGCTGTGTTACGATTTCCGAGGCTTCGCCATAGGGCCCGGTTCCGTTTGGAGTTATGCTGTGATATGGCTCGGGACGCGATATGCTCACCGATGATTATGATTATGTTCGGAGATGTACGAAGATTTGAAACCTTCTGGTGTTATGCTGTGTGTGGCGCCAGCGTCGGAGTGGCGACCACATTCTTAAGCGTTTGCATGATTTCGTTTGCATCAAATATATGTATATGATTTCGATACAGATTTTGACATACCAGTTTGTACCCCACTTTGACATTTGATTTGCTTTCGATTTTGATCCATAATTCTGTACTCCGTGCTTTACATGCTCAGTACATATTTCGTACTGACCCCCTCTCTCCGGGGGCTGCGTTTTATGCCCGCAGGTGCAGACATCGGTGATCCTCCGCAGTAGGCTTCACTTCTTGCTTTTCGGAGTACTCTTACTTGGTCCGGAGTCCACTTTTGGTACAGACTCCTTTACTCTGTATATGTTTTGTATATTTGACAGTTTGGGTACGGCGAGGCCCTGTCTCGCCATATGTTATGTTTTGAATTCGTAGAGGCCTGTAGTCATCTTTGTGGGGCGAGGGTCCTATGTGTATGTTGTTTGATTTTGCTTTCGGGTCTTACAGCGGTCTGTTTGATATGATGGCCCCAAATGGCCCTTCTGTATATATATTTGTATTTTGACCGGCGATGTCTATTCCGCCGCTTTGTTTGAGTATGATTTGATATGACCGCTTAAGACATATTTTCGATGTAAATTATGTTTGATTTAACTTCTTGAAAATTCTGAAATAAGTTTGGATTCGGAAACGATGATGTGATTTGGTCTGGGCACCCAGGTAGGGTGCCAGTCGCGGCCCACGGGGCTGGGTCGTGACAAAAGTGGTATCAGAGCAGTCTATCCTCGGAATGTCTACAGGCCGTGTCTCGTAGAGTCTTGTTTATCGATGTGTTGTGCACCACATCTATAAACGGGAAGCTACAGGGCATTTAGGATGTCACTTTCTTTGAAATCTTAGATCGTGCGATAGAGCTGTGCTATTAGGATGATTATGATCTGACTCGCCTTTGTGTTTGCAGTGATGCCTCCGAAGAAGGCAACGGCGGCCCAGAAGGGCAAGGCGAGGATTGGAGAGACTAGCCAGGCACAGCGAGCTACCCGGGCTCGTGTCTATGATTTGCCTAAGGATGTGCCTCATTCTGAGAGGTCTGCTACACCCCCACTAGTACAGCCTGGAGCAGGACCTTCAGCAGCTCCAGACGTCCGTGTACCCGCACCTGAGACTCCAGCTCCTCAGCCAGGGGCGGAGGATAGGACCCTGAGGGAGGCTGTACAGCTGTTGACTACGCTGGTGGCAGGACAGGCTCGCAGACGCGGGCGTAGGGATGATGATGATGATGACAGGCGGGACAGCCTGCGAGTTCGGGAGTTCCTGCTATGTGGCCCTCCAGAGTTCTTCGGGTCTAAGCCCGATGAGGACCCCCATGACTTTATTCGGGGGATGCGACGCTCGCTGGACTTGGTCAGGGCTTCTGAGACCGAGTCAGTTGAGCTGGCTTCACACAGGCTCCGAGATATGGCTACTCATTGGTACGAGACTTGGGAGCTATCTAGGGGAGTGGGTGCCCCTCCAGCCACTTGGGATCAGTTTGTGACAGCATTCACCCGCCACTTTTTGCCACCAGAGTTGCGGCGGGCACGGGCTGATCGATTTTTACGTCTGCAGCAGAGGGGTCGGAGTGTTCGCGAGTATAGCCTTGAGTTTGATTCTCTGGCCCGATATGCACCGGCCGTGGTAGCAGATATGTCCGATCGGATGCACCGCTATGTTATGGGATTGGACCGGTATTTGGTAGACAGTTGTATGGCCGTGTCACTGCAGACAGACATGGATATTTCTCGGCTTCAGGCCTATGCGATGGGTATGGAGGACCGTCGCAGATCTGATCCTGCTGGCAGAGATAGAGACAGGAGGCCGCCCAAGAGGGCTAGATCCGCGGGTTATTCAGCAGATTCTCGAGGCGGACAGCCTCAGCAGCAGCAGCAGTCTGATAGATATTTCCCTCCTTCCGGCCGGGGTACTCAGTCAGGTAGCCGGAGATTCGACAGTATGGGATCGTCTGGGGCCGGTCAGGGCTCCAGAGTGGCAGGATCGCAGGTATCCAGGGGTCCCAGTCAGGCCAGACCACCTAGACCCCGTTGTCCACATTGCGGGAAGTCTCATCCCGGGGAGTGTTACCGAGCGACGGGAGCTTGTTTTACTTGTGGCGGTCAGGGCCACTTTATGAGAGACTGCCCATTGGCCAGTGGTTCGGGTAATGCGGCTCAGCAGACAGGGTCAGCCGCCGGTTCTTCTTCTGTTCCATCTGTTGCACGCCCTGGAGGGCGGGGTATTCCAGCACCGGCAGGGCGCGGTCGAGGCCGCGGTGGCGCTTCAGGATCTAGCGGTCCCTCGAACCGCATATATGCTTTGGCCAGCCGCCAGGATCAGGAGGCTTCGCCAAACGTCGTCACAGGTACATTACTGGTTTTCTCCAGATCTGTATATGCATTGATTGACCCTGGCTCTACTTTATCATATATTTCCCCGCTCGTTGCTAGTAAGATTGGGATAGTGTCTGAGCCTATAGAGCCATTTGAGGTAGCTACGCCAGTTGGGGATTTTATTGTAGCGAGACAGATCTATAGGGATTGTTCTGTGACCATTTATGATCGTACCACTAAGGCTGATTTGGTAGAGCTAGACATGTTTGAGTTTGACGTCATTATGGGTATGGACTGGTTGTCTTCCTGCTATGCTAATGTCGACTGCCAGCAAAAGGTAGTCCGTTTTCAGTTTCCAGGGGAACCAGTCATAGAGTGGTTCGGATCTACAGCATCGCCGAGGGGTAAGTTTATTTCATACCTCAAGGCTAAGAAGATGATCCAGAAGGGTTATATCTATCATTTGGTTCGTGTGCACGATACTGCCGCGGAGGTACCTACCCTTCAGTCTGTTCCGGTCGTCAGCGAGTTTCCAGATGTTTTTCCTGACGAGCTTCCTGGCCTTCCGCCTGAGCGGGAGATTGATTTTTCTATTGAGTTGATGCCAGATACGCAGCCTATATCTATTCCTCCGTACAGAATGGCACCAGCTGAGTTGAAGGAGTTGAAGGAGCAGCTGAAAGATTTGCTGGATAAGGGCTTTATTAGACCCAGCACCTCACCCTGGGGAGCGCCGGTGCTGTTTGTCAGAAAGAAAGACGGGTCATTGCGGATGTGTATCGACTACCGGCAGCTGAATAAGGTGACTGTTAAGAATAAATATCCCCTCCCCCGGATTGATGACTTGTTTGACCAGCTGCAGGGTGCTAAACACTTTTCAAAGATAGATCTGCGTTCTGGTTATCATCAGGTGCGAGTACGGGAGTCAGATATCCCGAAGACTGCCTTCAGGACTCGGTACGGGCATTATGAGTTCAGAGTTATGTCTTTCGGGCTGACTAATGCTCCAGCAGTATTTATGGATCTGATGAACCGGGTATTTCGGCCTTTCCTGGATATGTTTGTTATTGTGTTTATTGATGATATCCTGATTTACTCGCGCTCAGCCGAGGAGCATTCAAATCATTTGCGGACGGTACTTGGCATTCTCCGTCAGCAGAAGTTATATGCTAAATTTTCTAAATGCGAGTTCTGGTTGACTTCTGTGGCATTCTTGGGTCATATTGTCGGCGCAGACGGTATTCAGGTCGATACACAGAAGATTGAGGCTGTGCAGAATTGGCCCAGGCCTACTACTCCGACGGAGGTGCGCAGTTTTCTGGGATTGGCTGGGTATTATCGCAGGTTTGTGGAGGATTTCTCTTCTATTGCAGCACCACTGACGAGGCTTACCCAGAAGGCAGCAAAATTCCAGTGGTCAGATGCCTGCGAGCGCAGCTTTCAGATGCTGAAGGAGAGATTGATTTCAGCGCCAGTTCTGGCTCTTCCAGAGGGGTCTGATGGGTATGTTGTATATTGTGACGCCTCTGGTATTGGGATAGGATGTGTATTGATGCAGCACGGTCGAGTTATAGCCTATGCTTCCCGGCAGCTCAGACCGCACGAGAAGAACTATCCCACTCATGATCTTGAGTTGGCCGCGGTGATTCATGCTTTGAAGATTTGGCGGCATTATTTATATGGGGTCCACGTTGATATCTATACGGACCATAAGAGTCTCCAGTATATTTTTAAGCAGAAGGAGCTAAATTTGCGGCAGCGGAGATGGCTTGAGCTACTAAAGGATTATGACGTTGATATTCTGTACCATCCAGGGAAAGCCAACGTGGTAGCTGATGCGCTTAGCCGCAAGTCCGTAGGCAGTCTGGCTGATGTTCCATCTGATAAGAGAGATCTGGTTCGTGATATTCATCAGCTGGCCAGCCTCGGGGTCCGTTTGGCAGATTCTGGGGATTCTGGGATTTCTGTTCGCCCGATTGCTGAGTCATCTATTATTCAGGAGGTAAAGCAGCGCCAGTTTGAGGATCCTACTTTGATTCAGTACAGGGATGTGGCCCTTAATAAAGCAACGACTCAGTTCGAAATCTCGCCTGAAGGAGTATTATTGTACGACGGCAGGCTCTGTGTACCGGATGTTGCGGGCTTACGGCGGCAGATTATGGGCGAGGCCCATAATGCACGGTATTCTGTTCATCCTGGTTCCACTAAAATGTATCGGGACCTCAGGTGTTTGTATTGGTGGGACGGCATGAAGAATGATATTGCTGAGTTTGTTAGTCAGTGCCCGAACTGCCAGCAAGTTAAGATCGAGCATCAGAAGCCCGGTGGATTATTGCAGGAGATGGAAATTCCAGCCTGGAAATGGGAGATGATTAATATGGATTTTGTTGTTGGATTACCGCGCACTCCACACAGGTACGACTCTATCTGGGTTGTTGTTGACAGGCTGACGAAATCAGCTCATTTCCTTCCGGTTCGGACTACTTATTCGGCTGAGGACTATGCCAGATTGTATATCAGAGAGATAGTCAGACTTCACGGAGTCCCGATATCTATTATTACTGACCGAGGTACCCAGTTTACAGCAAATTTCTGGAGGTCATTTCAGGAGGGATTAGGGACTCAGGTGAGTCTCAGTACAGCTTTTCACCCTCAGTCCGACGGGCAGGCCGAGCGCACTATTCAGACGCTCGAAGATATGTTGCGGGCCTGCGTTATTGATTTCAGGGGCAGCTGGGATGATCATTTGCCGCTTATTGAGTTTGCCTATAATAACAGTTATCACTCCAGCATTCAGATGGCTCCGTACGAGGCCCTTTATGGCAGGAGATGCAGATCTCCTATTGGCTGGTTTGACGTGGGCGAGACTAAGTTGATTGGGCCAGATGTAATCCAGGAGGCTGTAGATAAGGTAAAGCTTATTCGAGAACGATTATTGGCTGCTCAGAGTCGACAGAAAGCTTATGCAGATAGACGACGTCGACCGCTAGAGTTCCGGATTGGCGACTGGGTATTCCTGAAGGTGTCGCCCATGAAGGGTGTCATGAGATTCGGTAAAAAGGGTAAGTTGAGCCCCCGGTACATTGGACCGTATCAGATCGTGCGAAAGATAGGCGAGGTCGCCTATGAGCTGGACTTACCATCCGACTTGGAGGCCGTACACCCGGTGTTTCATGTGTCTATGTTGCGGAAATGCATTGGTGATCCTGCCAGGATATTCCCAGTTGACGACATTCAGGTGACGGAGCAGTTATCTTATGACGAGCAGCCTGTATCTATTCTGGATCGACAGGTGCGGAGACTACGCACTAAAGAAGTGCCCTCTGTCAAAGTCCTGTGGCGCAACAATAATCGGGAGGAGATGACTTGGGAGGCGGAGGACGAGATGAAGAAGAAATATCCCCACTTGTTTCCGACATCCGCAGGTAATCTAATTCCTTTTTCAGTTTGTTGTGTTGATTGATAAAATGAATTATGTATGTCATCATTAAAAAGGGACACTCCTGCCTTGATCATAAGACCTTATAAGACTAATCTAACATTCGAGGACGAATGTTCTTAAGGGGGGGAGAATGTTATGTCCCACGTTTTCGCATAATTGCAAATCGGGAAATAGCTATGACTCGGGTGTTAGAAGGACATAAATTAATTTGTGGGGATATGACTATGTTGGTTATGGAATTATTAATGTCAAGACCTCGGGGAAGGCCGAGGGTAAATTTGGAATTTCGGAAATTAGTTTCGGGAATTACAAAACGGGGCGTTTTATGAATTGGGCCAAGAAAAAAATATAACAAAATGAGGCCCAACAAGTTGAAGGGTGGCCGGCCTTGTCAAGGCCCAAACCCACCATTTTAATGTCATGTGCTATGCACATGACTACTAATGGATATATATCACTATGCCATACTTAGAATTTTCATTAAATCAACAAAAAATTCAAGAACACCAAACACAAAGGGTTCGGCCGAGAATAGAAAGGAAAAAAAAAAAAATTATCCAAGCCTTGGTTGTGATCCAAAAATCCTAATCTCCACATAGTTGTGAAGTACTCAAGGCCCTCTTCAACGGGGTATAATTAGTTTGGCACAAGGATTTCGTTTGTGACAAGTCGGGGTTTCAAGAAAAGGTGAGAATTCTTACCCTTTTATGTTATAGAATTGCTATGAATGTGTTAAGGATTGGAAGTAGACGAGAATCCCGTAGTTTAGACGTAAATAGAAAGTCGTGGGTGTGTGTTTGTAGTGTGTTTGGCCGTGAGCCATAGATAGGGAAATTGGTGTGAATTAATCTTGTCTAAGTTGGTAGAATGTGTTGTTGTGGCCCTTATATCGTAAATGATTAATTGGTGAATGAAATTGGCATTGAAAATTGATTTTGAATATTATCGGAAAGCGTATACCTTCGGTATCTTTATGTATATCAATGTATATCTTGGGTGTTATAGACTTTAGATATGAATCTATATCGATGTTGATGAATTCGGAATGAAACGACGTGAGTTAGAATGTTCGTAGTGCATTTTAGATGTTTTGAAGAATTTGGGAAAATAATGGATTTTTATGCAATTTCGTGTATGGCATGGTTTGTAATTAGAATGGGATTATACAAGTTTGAATGTGGGAATGCATACCATTATGTAGATATAGAATTGGAGTTGTGAAAGTTTGAATGGAAGTTGCCAACTTTAGAAATCATGTAGAACTTTAAAGCTAGAATGGTTTGATTGTTGTTTGGTTTGGTTGTTGATGTGTGGGCTGTTGTGATTGGTTAATTTGAGCCGAGTTATGCCTCGGGGATGTTAGATTTATAGGGGAAATGCTGCCGAAATTTCGGTAGGCAAATATGGAGTTAAAGGCATTTTTGAGCCTAAGGATCTCATTTGGTAACTTTGACCATTTGCAGATTTTTGACGAAACGGGACGGGACTTTTGGAAGAGCTTACGACGTCTGTGAGGTATGTAAAGCCTCCCACTCTTTCATTTGGCATATCTTAGTGTGTCAGTCAAATATGAGACCTTCCGGAGCATTTCTGCTCCTCGAAACCCGACCCACAGAAAGGTTACTATTCATTCAATTCTATTGAAGCCTAAAGGCTCCAATTTGGCTAGAATGCCACTATTCGTCCGAAACCTATCGAAATGTGGTCGGGTAACCTAGAAATGATTATGTATGACCCTTGGCATATAACTGCTCGTAAAAATATGTTCGTCACCTCACTTCGACCCGAGGTGGTCCGCTACCCCAAAATGCCCGATTTGCCCTTCGGGCCACCTTTGAGAATAAAGTTGAAAGTACCACTTCAGATCTTTGGAACATCCTCCTACGGGGTATGTTTGGACTATTCGATGCGCTAATCTATGTTCCGAACTATATGGACCATTTTGGGAACGTTTTGCAAAATGAAACTTTATGTCGGCTAAGTATTCGACTATTTTGTATTCTAAAATGACTTATGAGTTCACTTTGCTTTGAAAGACTATTTTGAAATACGATTTGCATTTGCTTGCTCACGACTCCGCTCGTGCCTTAATATGACTTCGTTCGCCGGTTCCCGGGCCGGTTTTGATTCGTGCGCTGTATGATGAATTCGGCCGTATGCTGTGTTACGATTTCCGAGGCTTCGCCATAGGGCCCGGTTCCGTTTGGAGTTATGCTGTGATATGGCTCGGGACGCGATATGCTCACCGATGATTATGATTATGTTCGGAGATGTACGAAGATTTGAAACCTTCTGGTGTTATGCTGTGTGTGGCGCCAGCGTCGGAGTGGCGACCACATTCTTAAGCGTTTGCATGATTTCGTTTGCATCAAATATATGTATATGATTTCGATACAGATTTTGACATACCAGTTTGTACCCCACTTTGACATTTGATTTGCTTTCGATTTTGATCCATAATTCTGTACTCCGTGCTTTACATGCTCAGTACATATTTCGTACTGACCCCCTCTCTCCGGGGGCTGCGTTTTATGCCCGCAGGTGCAGACATCGGTGATCCTCCGCAGTAGGCTTCACTTCTTGCTTTTCGGAGTACTCTTACTTGGTCCGGAGTCCACTTTTGGTACAGACTCCTTTACTCTGTATATGTTTTGTATATTTGACAGTTTGGGTACGGCGAGGCCCTGTCTCGCCATATGTTATGTTTTGAATTCGTAGAGGCCTGTAGTCATCTTTGTGGGGCGAGGGTCCTATGTGTATGTTGTTTGATTTTGCTTTCGGGTCTTACAGCGGTCTGTTTGATATGATGGCCCCAAATGGCCCTTCTGTATATATATTTGTATTTTGACCGGCGATGTCTATTCCGCCGCTTTGTTTGAGTATGATTTGATATGACCGCTTAAGACATATTTTCGATGTAAATTATGTTTGATTTAACTTCTTGAAAATTCTGAAATAAGTTTGGATTCGGAAACGATGATGTGATTTGGTCTGGGCACCCAGGTAGGGTGCCAGTCGCGGCCCACGGGGCTGGGTCGTGACAGATTTACTTATTCTTTGACTTGTATTTCTTGATTATGTTGTTGTTGATGTTGGGATTGATGTTTGGGCTTGACTTGGAGTTGGTTTGGAATGGAAATTATAGGGGAAATGCTGCCCGAATTTCGTTAACTTAAGAACTAGTTTAAACATAGATTATGAGTTTGCCTTTAACCTAATTATGTGGTAAATGGTCTTCAATGTAGATTTGTGAACTCATGAAGATAGGCGTTGAGTAATAAGGAGACAACGAGGTATGTTAAGGTCGTCCCTTTCTTTCCAAAGGCATGATTCTCTTTTTATGAACATATATATTATATCCATAATACCCTTACTCCTAAAAATTCCAGCAACTAATGATACTAAAGGTTTTTATGATATGAAGAAAAAGGGTTTCTATGATGAGGATGATCCCATTTCTAGAGATTCCAAAGCTTATGGTTTTGATGTCATTATGAGATTATTGAGCTTGTCTCAAGATTATTGATTTTATTCATTGTTGTTGACGTCACCTTATGATAGTTGTTCCTTTAAGGTGAGATATAGCGATGATGATCATTCCATAATGATACATCGGAGGTTACCAACCTTATGTCACTCTGATAGAGTTGTAGCTTTTATTTGGGCTCTCGTGCATTCTTTATGTATATATATATATATATATATATATATATAAATGTATATGTATTTTATCACACCGTGTCGCGCTACAGTCGGCCTGGTAGGCGCGTAGATGCGCACACCACTGTAATAGGCAACTTATGATATCGTCCCGGACGTGGGATGATGATGAGATGACGATAACACTACGCCTATATGGCCGGGCAGTATACGATATATATATATATATATGCATGTATAAGATGTTTTTTTTTAAAAGCTAAGTATGCATGATATCCACCTTAAGAGGCATACAGAGATACATGTTGATTTCCTTACTTTATGATATCTTCATACCTTTATTATGTTGTTACTCCTGCCTTACATATTCGGTATATTATTCGTACTGACATGCTTTAGATTGTGGATGCTGCGTTCATGCCCGCAGGAAGACAAAGAGACGCCTCATATTCATAGGCTGCCGTCTTAGTGTTGATACAGGAGCACTCCACTTGTTCCGGAGTCGCAGTCTAGTTGGTATGGTTTTATGTACAGATGGGTATGGCGGGTTCCTATCCCGTCCTTATTATTGTATGATTCCAGTAGAGGCTCGTAGACAGATATGTATAGCTAGATGTCTGGTGATATTCTCGGTCCCTCTTGTGTTGTATCATTGTTTTAGTAGCCTTGTCGGCTCGAGTACTTGAGATCTGCTTGTTGACGTGTATATATATATATATATATATATATATATATATATATATATATATATATATATATATATATATATATCTTCTGGGCTTGTGTCCCTTACAGTTTATGGCATTTAATAGTTAGTATTATGGCCCACTAAGGTAAAGATATGAGATGCATGTACGTATTGTGGTGCTCGGTAGGTTAGTTTCGTGTTACACCCTGTAGTTTCATATGCTGAGATTCGAGCTACCTTTCAGGAGGTATGTGAAATTATATGTGTTTATCTTATGGTTACGAGGGATTAAGTTCATACAATAACCGATGGAAGGATTGGAGGACAAGTGATTTAAGGAAATTAAGTTTGTTGGAACTTTAGAAAAAATAGGAAGGGCAATTTTGGCCCAACTTGGAGAAAGAATATCTTTTAGTGTAGGCGAAGTTTTAAAAGGTACAAACTTGAGAAGTACGTAGCAATGAAGTAAAGGATGGATTATGATCTCTTAAGTCGTAATCAGGAAGGACAAACTTGGAACCAAAGGACATGACCATTATCAAGTATGATTAATGATAAATATCATGTATGGAGAGTTTTGGAAGATTTCGGGACCAAGCAAATCGAAGAAAATAAGTTTGTCGAAAATTTGGAAAAAGTCGGAAGAATTCTGGAAAGAATTTGGGGTCAACTTTGGAGGGGTATATCTCCAGGTATATTAGGAGTTTTAAGGTATTTCAAAAGTCTAAATTAATTTCATCGAGTCTAGTTTGCAACGCAACAAACCGCTCATCAAAACGACATCGGAGTAGGAGTTATGGGCATTTTAAGATAACCCATCCAAGCTGCCAAATGGCATCCACGGAAAAGTCGGTGGAACTGACTTATAAGGGGTATAAAAACCCCCATCAACACCATTTTTTCATCATTCTAAACTCTCATGAGTTCTAGAAATCTCCTAACACATCCCCCAAACATTTATAGCCCATTAAATCAAGAATTTAACAAGATTACACCAAACTAGTCCATGAAAGGTGATTGTTCTTGGTTCTACTTGATGTTGTGGTGAGTTTGGTCTTGAAGAAATTTGGTGTGGTTAGAGTTCTTCAAGTATGTTCTTCATCCTATCTCTTATGTTGAGTTTATTTGAAGGTTAGGCAAGTCTTAAAAATGAAAATAGTTATGGAGGAAATGTCATAAAGTGTTGTGTTGTAGTTGTTGAGTTTATGGACTACTTTGAGCATGTTGTGGCTGTGTTGTTGGGCTGATTTCCATGTATATGGATGGTATCTAATGTTGTTGGTGTGTTGATGAGATTATGCTCTTTGATTGGGAAGAAAGGAAGTGTATATTGTTATTGTATTTTGATAAACATCGTGTGAGATGTTTTATGGAATATTTTGGTATTAATGATGATGTTGTTGGTGATAGTGTTGTTGGGGTTGCGTTGGTTGTTGGTATTGTGATTTCGGCGTAGGAATATAAATAGGAGAGATGCTGCCCGAATTTCGGCAGATTTTAAGGGGATTTAATTTGAAGGCTTAAGACAAGCATATGACGATAAGCCTAACAATAGCATGAATGGTTTTATATGTAGATTACAAGACTACGAACGATCGTAAATAGATTGCATGACGGGAGGTAGGTTGGAAAGTCGAGAAGTGAGTTTTCAGGTATGTTAAGGCTAAACCTTTCTTTCTTAAGGCATGATTCCTTTGTTGTGAACCTATACATGATATCTTCAATAACCTTATTTCTAAAAGCACCAAAGCTTATAGTTCCCGATGTTCTTGTGATATCATTGGGCTCGTTTCATGACTATAGATGTTATTCATTGTTGTTGATCTCATCTTATGATGTTGTTCCTTTAAGGTGAGATATGCTCATGATGAAAGTCCCATAATGTTAATCGGAGGTTTACCGACCTTATGTCACTCTAATGCGCTTAGAAATATGTACTTAGGTAATGTTTTGTGGGACATGAATAGAGTGCCAGCAGAGGATCCCTAATAAGGTATCTGATGCTAGAAGAGAGGCTTATAATTTATCTCAGAATTTGGCTAATGTTCAGTTAAGCGGTAAGAGGTCCTTATGGCCCAGAACTGTGCTTATAAGACTTATGTGATTGTGTATGTTATAACGGATAAGTAATGACCATGAGAAGTGCATAGAGATTACTCAGGGAGGCCAGGTCATGATATTGATTACATTTACCACTGGTCTACGACCAGTTGGGCAGCTATGTATTTACCACCATGCTACAGCTGGTTGGGCATTTATTACCACCGAGCTACGACCGGTCGGACAGTTACCACTGATCAGTCGGGCAGTTGCGCTCTACCATCGGGCGATAATCGGACGGGTAGTTACTACTATGCTACGGCCGGTCGGGGAGTTACCACTGGTCAGTTGGGCAAATAGCACCAGGAAGATACGTAGATCAGGATCACAGTATTGTACATATATGTAGTTAAAGATATGAGAGCATAAAGAGACATGCGTACTAGATTATCATTGGTAAGTCCGATGTGCCAAGTTGATTCATATCCTTCTTCTTGCAGTATATGTTTATTGTGTTACATTTTCGCCTCACATACTCGGTACACTATTCATACTGACGTCCCTTTTTGTGGACGCTGCATTCATGCCCGTAGATATAGACAGACGAGATGAGGATCTTCCACAGTAGGCTGCCTCCAGGTACTAGTCTTGATTGGTGGGCTCCACTTCTTCCTGGAGCATTGCCGAATCTGGGTTCGTATATATATTTTTGTGTGTTACAGGTATGTCGGGGGCCCTGTCCCGACTAATGTACTGCGGTTATGTTCATAGAGACTTTGCAGACAGGTTCCTGTGTACAACTCAGTTATATTTTGTTAGTGGACATATTGACGTCGTAGGCCCATTGTACATATATATATCTATATATATATATATATATTCATAGTTAACCTTCTTGGCCTTATTTTTCCAGTGGAGACATAAATGACGCAAGTACAGTTTGGTTCGCTCGGCCCCAGTAGGTTGCCAGGTGCTAATCACGCCTCACAAAGGTTGGGGTGTGACACTTCAGGTGCCCGTCATGGCCCTCCGGTTGGTTCGTGACAGAAGTGATATCAGAGTAGTTCGTCGTAGGATTTTTCTACGAGCCGTGTCCAGTAGAGTCTTGTTTATGGGTGTGAAGCGCACCACACTTATAAACAGGAGGCTGCAGGGCATTTAGGATGGTTTCCTTTCTTTCTCATTCTAGATCGTGTTGTAGAGCCAAGTCGTAGGATATGAATTTCTTAACTCTAACTTTGATTGTTTTGCGGCTGAGAGATGATTTCTACAGGAAAAGTGATGAGTGGGTCAAGGGCTCCAGATATAAGTTATTCTTATTAGACCGACCCATCTGAGGATATATCTTCTATAGAGACTGATCCGTCAGAAATTCAGGAAGAATCAGCAGAACAGGTGAGGAACCAGCAGATAATGGGAGCCAATCTTTAGGTCTCATGTCATGATAGGTTATTTAATAAGGCAGGGCCTTCCGTGAGGCCGGACAGGTTGCAGATGGGAGAACCAAGTAGCCAAGGTTAAATGGTATCCGCAGAACAGGGATCTAATGACAATGATGGTCAAGCTGACATGATTAGTACAAATGGTACGTTTATAAAGAATTCAATTGTTGTTGAGCAACCTATGGATGGGCAACAGGAGAGAGAACCTCCTTATTCATAGTTCGATTGATTGTGCTAGATCAAAGCTCCGGAATAGGATCAAGGTAAGGGTTCCCTGTAAAATTGTGTTAATAGTGATAACGAAATGCATAATTGATTGACTAACTAAGAAAAAGAGTAAAGGAACGTATGCAGAAGAACATTCTATGAGTATATGAACTTTTGTTTAAGAGGATGGATTAACGAAGGGTTTAGGAAGTAAATTTGATGTGTTGCTAGAAGGAATCCCGGATATGGTATATGAAGCGAGATTTATTGTCTTATATACTTTTCATACCAATAGCCCTGTGTGGTTGAGTTATGTATCACATGTATTTTTATGGGTAGCCCTGCGAGGCATTAAATGTATTTTATGGGTTGTGTGCAGGTTTGGGATAGTAAGAATTACAGAGGAAAGTTTGCCAAAATTTCTCAAAAATTTAAGTCATTTGAGTATATGTGTGCTGCAAAGGTAAGATGTCGCGATAGACCAAAAAAGTTTAGTAATGAGTGATTGGAAGGAAAGTTAGCAGTGACCCTATGTGAGAACGGATAAATAGTAAGATAGCGCTATACATAAGTGAGGAAGCGGATATATAAGTACTAGAAAGAATTGAAATGTTCCCTACGAGCAGAAATTAAAAGAGGACCCAAATGTTTAGGGAAGGTCAAGAAAGACAAGTCGTTTCGAAGGCAGTTTTCTGATCTATATATATATATATATATATATGAGTCGCATTTGTCTAAGTACTACGATTTATCTCCGAGCTTTCGAGGTGTTAAGTATGTTATTTCATGTGTACCAAGGTATGAGTTCATGATTATTAAGTTACGAAAGGGTTAGAGGTTAAACGAATCAGAATGATTTGAGGTTGCAAAGGTGTGCAACTCGACGGGTAGAAGGACGCACCGTCGAGCTGAATGACGGCATGTCGAATCACCACCGTTGAGCTACCTTGGCCTCTGACCAAGGCTGCACAACGACGGTGCAACAGGACGGTACCGTCAAATAACGACGGTCCATCGATGTACACCGATGAAGTGAGGCAATGGTTGAGCTTTTGAGATGTTATATATTGACCCCTATATTTTGTTAAGATACAAGGCGGAATTGGTATGCATCTATATGTATAGTACGAGTACAGGTTAGCAGATCAGAGATGAATTCATTGTTGTCAACTAAAGTTTATATGTTTGATAGACCAAATTCTATGGGCTCACACTAATGACATAAGGTAATGAATAAGGAAAAATGTTATATGGAATTGAGGATAAGTTAAGGGAATGATTATATGAAGAAGAAGTCATTGTAATTAACATGGAGGGAATGATGAATAAGGAAAGAATATGATAATGAGTCGATAAAGAGTATGATGCGATAACTAAGAACAAGATGATAAAGGACAGCAATTTAAAGGATTAGTGGAGAGTGAGCAATGACATTACGAAGTATTCGTGATTAAAACAAATGAAAGGAAAGGTTTAGGAAGAAGACAGATAATTAAATTCCTACCTGCACAGTATAAGGAAGATACGCTCCCCGCAGGTACTTCTGTACTTGGAGGGAAATTAGCACTTTAAGGCCATTGAGAGTAAGACAAGCCGCCAAGGATATGTGTTACGTGATTATTTTAATTGAAAAATGAGGTGTTATAATTAGTGAATGCTTCAGTTCTCCAAATATCAGTTAACAATGGATTTCTCGCCCCTCCTAAGTACACTTAGTAATCTCGCCAGGATTCCAATGATCCCTCAAAGTAATAAAGAAGCACCCATTATGGCATCGCGGACTAATTTAAGGAAATTCCAAAAGGATGCAGTTCAATTCAAATTAAAGTTGTTGCCAAAGGTGAAGTTTAAGACGCTTTTGGTAATGCCCAAGGTTATCCTAGTGGGTGTTTTTCCATCTAAAGAAAAAGAAGATGAGACAATGCACAAAAGGACGAAGCATTATTTCTATGTTGTTGAATTATTTTGAGGATTCAAGAGGTTATTATGAATAAAAGTTGGGGATAAAGGATATAAGTAAGTTGTTCGTGATGTTCTATCACAATATGATGAAGCTATTAAGAGGGGGAAAAATAAATTTGAGTGCAATAGCCAAGATTAAGATAGAATGTTTATGAGTCACAATCGATAAAAAGGGCAGGATGATCATGAGTTATTTTGGATAAGATAAATTACGTTTAGAAAGGAATTAAGTTTGTGAGATGAACAAGATTCGAAACCTTAATAAGAAATGAATGACAAAGGGAATCCCATGTTAAGAAAATGACAATAAGAAGTGGAATCTTCAGGTGAATATTAAGACAAAAGCGAGACAACAAAGAGTGAAGCTGGGGGGCATACGATAAGATACTTCCATGAGTAACATGATAGATGATTGGGAGAACGACGGCGGTACCAGAAAAGACAGGTGGTGAGTTGTATAAATTGTGATACCAAAAAGAAGAAAGATAAGTGAATAAATGTTGATTCATTTCTTATATTGACGATAGAGGATTCAAATGCAAGAAAGCATTGAAAGAAGAAGTAAAACCTAGTTAGCGAAACCTGTGAGGCTATTATGAGATTCGCCAATATGACGCAACATGTCTTTATTGCTCCCCTATATAATCTATACATATTAGAGTTTACAAGTACACCGAATCTAGGGCCTATAATCAGTCATCATTCAAGCGTGTTAATCCTAAAGTTGAGTTTTAGGTTGCTATAAAAAGATTAGAGTTTCCCTAAGTATATTGTTGTCAGAATATGATTAAAGGAATTTATAGAGTGTCAGTTAATAAGAGTGGTATTTAGGATGAAGCATATGACAACTCCCAGAATATAATTGTGAAAAGTAATGTACATAGGGGATTTACGAGAAGTCACCTGTGACTAAGCTTAATTTGTAAGAAGTTCAAGGGAACACGATTTGAGGTGAACGGCAGGATAGGGAAACTTAAAACCCGAAAAAGGATGGAACATAACTAAGGATACAGCTTTATAACTTGCAGGTATGACAATGAACAACAGGAAACCCAGTGTAATGAGTCAGAATTTGATAAGACAGGAATATGACTCAATGCACAGCCCATAAGAGATGGGTAATGGTCGAAGGTAAGTGATGGATGGTAATAGTGGGATACCTCAACAAGGAAGTACAAATAGCAGTATGGAATCGAAACTAAGAAAGATAAATATACTATTACACCAGAACGTAAGTGGGCAAGAAACTGGTAACTTGGAAATATAAAGAAAAGAGTTTTAAGGCTCGTGATAAGGATAAATAAAGATTGATAAAACGAACTTTTAAATACTCAAAAGTACATTCTTCGACTTATGGCTTCCAGGTATTAAAAGGTTCAGCTATGAAAGTAAAAGGAAAAATAAAGACTGTTTGGTGTCTCGTTTGCAGCTCCAGAATAAGATAAGAAGGAGTGTGATATTGGCAAGTTCAATGCAATGTGTGAGTATAAATAAGTCGAGGAAATGAAAAGAGTACGTGTGAAAGGAAAATGAGAAGAGAAGCAATGAAGATATGTTAAGTTAAGGAGAACAATGGTACGATTAGACATGACCTGTTGAGAGAAAGGTATGTACAGGGCATGATTCAATAAGAGAACACTTGAGGAAGTATTGAGAATGCAATACTAGTTAAACATTCGAGGATGAATGTTCCAAAGGGGGGAAGGATGTTACACCCCATACTTTTGTACGTAAAGTTTCGTCGTGAGTTAGTTGACGAAGATTTAAAAGGCAAGGTTGTCGTCAAGGTCATAAGGAATTATGCATGCTCATTCTTCATACATGAGAGATTGGTATCATTCTTAGTAAGTATTGGGAAGGTTGGATTTTAAGCGAATCGAAGAAATTAAGCTTGTTGAAACTTTGGGAAATTTGGTAGAATTCCGGACAGAAATCTTGGGTCAACGTTAATGAGGCATATCTCCTACCATATGAGGAGTTACGAAACCGATAAGCTATGCATTCATAAGTTCGGCGAGTCTACTTTCTAATACAATTGGCAGAACTTAATTTGAACATCGGCGGAGAGACTTATGAAATGTCGAAGATCGACGGTCCGTAGATGTACATCAACAGTCCATCAACAGTGAGGCGGTGGAGAATTTTCTGAAATGTTATATATTTATCCATTTCGTTTTATCCTTCATTATTTCACACATCAACAGACCCTAAATGTCCTAATACTCCTCTCAACCCTTTTCCTAATTCCCTCCATCATCCAAGTAAGATTTGAGCCCGTAAACCCCTATACTAGTTAGAACATCATAGTAGCTTGTGTTTCTATTGCGTTGGTGGTCTTGTGGCCTTAAATCAAAGTGATGTGGTTGAGTTTTTGGACTATATAAGGTATGTTTTCCATCTAAGCTTTGATATTAAATGGTTCTTGAAGTATTTTAATAGTTTTAAGTTAAGGAAATTGTGATATAAAGATTACATGTTAGCATGTCGGTGTTGCTGGCTTGGGGTCTGATATGAAGGAATTTTTGGGATGGATTTACTTATGCTTTGACTTGTAGTTCTTGATTATGTTGTTGTTGATGTTGGTATTGATGTTTGGGCTTGACTTGGAGTTGGCTTGGAATGGAAATTATAGGGGAAATGCTGCCCGAATTTTGTTAACTTATGAGTTATTTTAAACTTGGATTATGAGTTTTCCCTTAACCTAATTATGTGGTAAATGGTCTTGAATGTAGATTTGTGAACTCAGGAAGATAGGAGTTGACTAATAAGGAGACAACGAGGAATGTTAAGGCCGTCCCTTTCTTTCTAAAGGCATGATTCTCTTTTTATGAACTTATCTGTTATATCTATAATACCCTTACTCCTAAAAATGCAAGCAACTCATGATACTCAAGGTTTTATGATATGAAGATAAATATTTTCTATGATGAGGATGATTCCATTTCAAGAGATTCCAAAGCTTATGGTTTTGATGTCATTATGAGATTATTGAGCTTATCTCATGATTATTGATTTTATTCATTGTTGTTGATGTCACCTTATGATAGTTGTTCCTTCAAGGTGAGATATAACGATTATGATGATTCTATAATGATACATCGGAGGTTACCGACCTTATATCACGCTGATTGAGTTGTAGATTTTATTTGGGCTATCGTGCATTCTTTATATATATGTATGTATTTTATCACATTGTGTCGCGCTACAGTCGGCCGGGCAGGCGCGTAGATGCGCACACCACTGCAGTGGACAACTTATGATATCGTCCCGGATGCGGGATAATGATGAGATGATGATAACACCGCGCCTATATGGACGGGCAGTATACTATATATATGTATGTATAAGATGTTTTTTCAAAAGCTAAGTATGCATGATATCTGCCTTAAGAGGCATACAGAGATACAAGTTGAGTTCCTTAGTTTATGATATCTTCATACCTTTATTTTGTTGTTACTCCTGCCTAACATATTCGGTACATTATTCGTACTGAAGTCCTTTTGCTTGTGGATGCTGCGTTCATGCCCGCAGGTAGACAAGGAGACGATTCAGATTCATAGGATGCTATCTCAGCGTTGATACAGGAGCACTCCACTTGTTCCGGAGTCGCAGTCCTGTTGGTAAGGTTTTATGTACAGATCGGTATGGCGGGGTCCTATCCCATCCTTATTATGTTATGATTCCTGTAGAGGGTCGTAGACAGATATGTACAGCTAAATGTCCGGTGATCTTCTCGGTCC
This sequence comes from Lycium barbarum, assembly GCF_019175385.1. Lineage (NCBI taxonomy): Eukaryota > Viridiplantae > Streptophyta > Magnoliopsida > Solanales > Solanaceae > Lycium > Lycium barbarum. The sequence goes on from NW_026843507.1 coordinate 37,053, forward strand.
CTCTTGTGTTGTATCATTGTTTTAGTAGCCTTGTCGGCTCGAGTACTTGAGATCAGCTTGTTGACGTATATATGTGTGTGTATATATATGTATATATATATATATATCCTTTGGGCTTGTGTCCCTTACAGTTTGTGGCATTTAATAGTTAGTATTATGGCCTACTCAGGTAAGGATATGAGATGCATGTACGTATTCTGATGCTCGGTAGGTTAGCTTCAGGTGCCAGTCATGGCCCTCCGGTTGGGTCATGACATTGGTCAGTATTGGGAAGATTGTCTTGATCAGAACTTGCAGAGCTCCGGCTGAAGGAACCAGTCAATGGAGGATTGCCTTTACCATTCCGGGGCCCTTGGGCACGACATTTAGGAGTGCAAAGCTTTTAAGTTTGATGTGGAACATTTGGTCCACACGGGCAGTATCTGGATGATGCTCCCACCGCAGTATTAGAAATTAGGGCCTGTGGGTCGGGAGAAGGGTTAAAAGGATAAACAACCCGTTCTAATCTCAAGGAAAGGTCATCTTTTGGTTAAAATTTTGGGGGATCCCTTTTTTTTATTTAACATAGATTTGTTCCCCCCCCCCCCCCCCCGCCACTCCCCCCACCATCACCCCTATTTATATGTAAAAGGAACTACGCCGACCTGATGTCCCAAGGAAGGATACGTAGGATGCCCATATTGGGCGTGGTCACGGGTAGGTTTTAAGTTAGGGAGTCTTATATTATGTAAACCAAACTACGAATGGGCCAGATTTCCCGCGGAGGGTTACATAGGCAGTCTACGTAAGACTCGGTCCCTATATATTATAAATATTATATTCCCCACTTAACAAAGCTCAAATACCAGAAAACAAGATATCAATCAAGCATTTAAGTCAATCATATGATTATTTATGTGCTACATGTTTTAACTGCCAATTATGTGTGATATTATGCTTATCTTTTATTGCCTAGTAGACAAACATTATTTGCTTTTGAGTTATTCTTTTCTTTATAGAATAGAAAGTTGATTTGTGTTCACACTGGCATACTTCAAAAGATCAAAAGATGCAATAGCATCCCTATCCCAACAAGACAAAGGCAAAGCAAAAATGACTGGTACTTCCGAGAATGAGACTGCTCCAACAGACATCGCTATCAGAGATTCACCACTTCGAGAATTACCTGAGTTCTCACCTACTGAGGACGTTGTAAAGATGATGTTTGAGAAAATTGCCGAGCTTCAAAAAGAAGTCGCGCGGAACAAAGTCGCTAATGCTACCCGAGAAGCATCTACTGAAACAAGAACGCCTTCTCCGCCTTTTTCGTCTCTAAGCTCACCATTACCTGATCACTTTCCCACTCAGTCCACTTGTTAAACCCCGTATCTTCGAAGAAGCACTTATCAAATTTGAAACATAAGTACATTGAGTTATGGTTAAGTAAAACCATTTTGGAATGTAAGGAGTAAGTATTATTAAGTATATTTAATGAGTGAAGGATGTATATAAGGTATACCAGAAGGATATAATTAATGAGTGAAGGATGTATATAAGGATATATTTAACGAGTAGTATGACTTTGGAGAAAGGATGGGTGAAGTTGTGTGTGAAAATTTTGGTCCAACTTGAGGGACGAATATATCTTAGCATATGAAGTGTTTTAAAGTGAAACAAAAGCACAAAATGAAGTTAGTCAAGTCTAGTTTCCAATGAACAAACCGCTCGTCCATAGGATATTGGAGTAGAGAATTATGGACGTTACAAGTTCAGCTGACAGAGCAGAAATGCGTGCTACAGTAACTGACTTGCTACAGTATTGCTACAATGACCCGACCCGAATTTGACCCTCTATATAAAGGGTAAAAACCCCTTTTTTCATCAGATTTTGTCCAAAAAAATTCAGAAATCAGAAGAGGGAGTGAGGGTATCAAAAAGTGAGCAATTTTCAAGTGGCGGAATATTAGTTTAGGTCCAGATAGCGCATGGTTGTGATTGTAGTCTTGTTTTGCGGTAGATTCGGTTTGGATTCTAGGCGAACACTGAAGATATTGCTATCCTAGTAAGAATAAGGTATGAATCCCTCTCTATTGATATTGTTTTAGGTTTACTTGCGGAAATAGAGCGATTAAATAGCCGTATAATGGGGAAGTTGGTTGAAAAATCGGATAAACATCATATGAGATGTCTTATGGAGTAAGTTGAGGTTAGTGATGATGTTGTTGTTGTTGGTAACTGTGATTTCGGGCTAGGGATATAAATAGGGGAGGTGCTGCCGAAATTTCAGCAGATTCTAGGAAGATTTAACTTAAAGGCTTAAGATAAGCACGTGATAACAAGTCTACCAATAGTATGAATTCCCTTGATTGTAGATTTGCGAGTTCGAGAAGTAGAAGTTTAGAGAATAGATAAGCTTCAAGGTATGTAAATCTATCCCTTCTTTCTTCTTTGGCATGAATTACATAAAATGAGCAAACGACGAACATACATGACTCCAATGAACTCTAGTTCTCAGCAGTACTTGACATAACAGTTGTCTTTGATTCTGAAGTGTTGGTTCATTCTAATTATTCTCTTGAATCCCAAATGATGATTCATTTTGTACATGATTGCCCCTATAATTCATTTTGTACATGATTGCTCCTATTACTCGTGCACAGTTTCATTGCATATTTCACCGAGTCCCTCACTAGAGGGCCGGGTACGTATTATATTTTACCGAGTCCCATTATGGGTCGGGTACGTATTATATTTCACCGAGTCCCATAATGGGCCGGGTACGTTGTTATATCCCGCATTTTAGTACAATCGGATAATTCAAGGTAATTGCGGGGAGATGACAAACAAGGTCTTACTTTTGTTTTGTTAAGCATATGAGTTGCTTATAAAGAATTTAGAAGCGGAAATATTAAGAAAGGTCAAGGGCAATTTTGGAAATTGGGGAAAAATTTGTTTTCATGAATTATGAGAACTAGCCAAACACAATTGGGCTTGGAATTTTTTTTTGAGAAAAATTAAAGGCCCAACCAGCCATGACATGGGCTAGGCCCATGTGGGGGTTCAATTTATGAGATAAATAGATGACTAAGTCATCTTTATCTCATAAGACTCTAGAAATTTCAAGAAAAACAAGCACAAAAAAAAAAGGAGAAAACTTCAAGGCCATTCGGCCATAGTGAAATTCCACAAGAAAAATTGACAAAAATTCCTCCAAAAATCATTTCCTACCAAGTAGAGGGTCCTTAACAAAGTGGAGTTGTTGTTGAAGCAAGAAAAATTCATAATCATACAAGTTGCCGATTGTAGATAAGTGAAGAAGTGAAGGAAAAGGAAGGTGAGAACTTGTGCTCTTTTATATGTTATGAATATTTATGCATGTTGTAGTATGCAAAAGTGAATGAAAATTATGAAGAACAAGAATATAGATGTGGCCGTGCATGCCTATGTGTGTGTAGAGACCATGTGTTAATTATTTTATTTAGTGTTTGGTTGTTATTGTTGTGAATGTTATGTGGAAAATGGAAGTTGAATGATTTTGGAGAGATTGTAGTTGTGAATGCATGATGAAGCCGTGTGTGTGCATGGAGTATATAGCCGTGTATGTGTGTGGTATGGTGAATGGATAGTGAGCAAGTTTTATTTAGTATTTTAGTTGTTGCGTTGTGGATTTTATATTGCATATAAAGAATCGATAAGCGTGGTGAAGTATTAGTAGTTGAAAGGTTGTTTTGGAAAAAGTATGTGAATTGAATATGTGGATCGCTAATGTGGTTGTGAGTTTATGTTGATAGTTTGGTCGGGTTTGAATTCCCGGATTGTGATTGATCAGAATTTGGCTAAGTTGAATGTTGAGGATGGTATATTTACAGAGGAAGTGCTGCCGAAATTTCGGTAGCCAAGTGATACCTTAAGATTCCAACACTAAATACCCTAATGAAAGTTTGGGTAAATGTGACCAAATTGCAGATTTTGGCGGATTTGCAGCTTGAATTCGGGATAGCAAAAGGAGCGGAAAGAGGTATGTAAGGCTTCACCCTTCTTTCTATGGCATGTCTTAGACGTAATAAGTTGGGTACGAGCCCCGAGGACAACTCTATTCCCCGGAATCCGCATCCAAAGTTTCCTTTTTTTTCCTTCAGTAGAATTGAACTAGAAAGTGCGCGAAATGTTGGAAAGACCTCCTAAACCCCTAGAACTTGTATAAATGGGACCCGACTACCATAAAACCCTCACAAGTAACGCCATGACATGTAACATATGCCAAATCGTATACGCTACCTCATTCGGGCCGAGGTGGGCCCATTGCTCTCGAATTTTCTTTATAGTTCTGTTTGACTTACTTGAAGTCGAATCCAAAGGGGGCCTTTGATCCCGATTCCATTACTAAATGATATGTACTATGACTACTCTACCGAGGATACTTTTATGATGATAATGATAACGACGATGTTAGACAAGAGAATATGTCTATGATAAGTACGACCGGAACGATGCTACGGCTAAGATTTCTAAGCTAAGGATTCAATGTGAGCATGAAAGTAATAAGCTAGTTCTTGAACCTTATTTCTGCTTCCTAGCTATGACACTATTTCCTAAGGATTCCCAAGCCTATGAGTTGACGTCTATGGTGCCATGATTCCATTCTATGTTTACTTTTGATACTATTCTCCGTTGGTAGTCTCGCCTTAAAATACTTGTTCCTTCAAGGAGAGACAAGGCGACCATGATTGTTCCATAATATAATCAGAGGTCACCGACCTTACGTCACTCCGATGACTACATGATTCTTCTTTGGGCTCTCCTCCGTGCCTATGTGACATATGTATATAAGATATGTAAATGCATATAAGACATGTAAATGTATGTAAGATATGTGTATATATATTTATAAAATATGTACATGACACATGTACATGCATATGACGAAAGAGCCAGGGCGCTATAGACGCTGATATATGCACATGATACACGTATATGTGTATGATAAAAGAACCAGAGCGCTATAGACGCTGGTGTATGTACATGACACACGTATATGTATATGGTGAAAGAGCCAGAGCGCTATAGACGCTGATATATGTACATGATATATGCATATGTATACGGGGAAGATGGAGATAAGGGCAGAGCGTTACATACGCATATCCACCTGATCAGTTGGCATTATATGACATGATATCGTCCCGGACGCGGGATGCCCGGACGCGGGATGCCCGGACGCGGGATGTGTATATTTATGGTTAAATGGATCGGCTGCCGACGCCTCGGCAATATGATATGTCCTATTTATATATATATATATATATATATATATATATATATATATATATATGTATATATGAACAAGGAAAGATTTTTAAAGGAAAGCTAAGCATGCATAGCGTCTGCCAAGGGCTTATATATATACAGGTTATGTTTCTACTTCAGGACATGTGCTACTACTCTTTTATGTCGTTATTCCCGTTTTATACTTTTTGTATGCTATTATTCATGCCTTACATACTCGGTACACTATTCGTACTGACGTCCCTTCTTGTGAACGCTGCGTTTCATGCCGCGCAGGTGAGCAGACAGACGGTTTTGGTTCCTAGAAGCCTCACCAGCGGCACTTAGCAGCGCTCCAGTTGTTCCGGAGCCTCACTTTCTTGGTACTATTTTGTGTATATATATATTCGGGCATGACAGTACTCGGCCCTTCTTATGTATATGTGTACTATGTCTAGAGGCTCGTAGACAGATATGTACAGCTAGATGTCTTGTACCTTGAATTGTTCGCGTCTCTGTATAATGTGATAGCAACGCTTACTAGTCTATGTTTATGATGCCGCTACTGATGTAAATGTGCAGTAACGAAATGCTACTAATGTTAAGGTTAAAAAAAAAGGGGGTATAGTTATACGACCTACTTAGCAACAAGAATATGATGCGAGATAAGGGGTGCTCGGTACAAGTATCGGGTACTCGTCACGGCCCCTAGTCGGGTCATGACAGAAGTGGTATCAGAGCAGTTCGGTCCTAGGGGTTTGTCTACGAGCCGTGTCCAGTAGAGTCTTGTTTATGGGTGTGTAGCGCGCCACATTTATAAGCAGGATGCTACAGGGCATTTAGGAAATATGACCTTCTTTGTACTCAAGATCGTGCGATAGAGCTATGCTACTAGGTTTCCATATTCTTTTCCTAATCCTGTGTTATGGTTTCAGTAATGCCGCCGAAGAAGAAAGCTAGGGCGGCCCAGAAGGGCGAGACGGTGGCTGGAAGAAGAGTTGAACAGGAGCTAGAAGAAGGAGAATCTCATAATGAAGCTCCCCCTCAGACTTTTCCTGCTCCCCCTGCACCAGCAGAGCAGGAAAGAGTTCCAGCTCCAGCCCCCGCACCTCCAGTTCCACCGCCAGCAGCTCCGGGCCAACAGATGGCAGAGGCCATCCAGTTATTGACCCAGTTAATTGCCGCACAGGCTCAGCGGCAAGATGTAGACCTAGGAGACAGGGCGGTAAGTGCAAGGACCCGCGACTTTATCACCCTGAGGCCTCCAGAGTTCTATGGATCAAAACCAGAGGAAGACCCGCAGAATTTTATAGATGAGATGCTGAGGACTCTAAGGATCATACATGCTTCGGATACGGAGTCAGTAGAGTTGGCTTCATACAGGCTGCGGGATGTGGCAGTTCTATGGTACAGTAGCTGGATATCTTCGAGGGGAGCAAATGCGCCCCCTCCGGTTTGGCAGGAGTTTACTGAAGTATTTCTACGGCATTTCGTACCACCAGAGGTTCGAAGAGCTCGAGCCGATATGTTCTTGAACCTTAGACAGGGAAATATGAGTGTTCGAGAATACAGCCTTCGCTTCAACTCACTAGCCAGGTACGCCCCAGCCCTGATAGCTGATAGGGGAGATCATGTGCACCGATTCGTGAGTGGGCTAGGGCCACATTTAGTTAAGGAGTGCCTGACGGCTTCACTCCAGGATGGGATGACTATTACCCGCATCCAGGCCCACGCCCAAAATCTGGAAGAGCAGTACCAGTCACGGAGAGAGGAGCGTTATCCAGATAGGGGTTCCAGGAAACGGGGCAGGTTTTCCAGGACTAGAAGCGAGTATAGAGGGGGACAGGCACAAGAGCAGTCTAAGTATTCAGGCCAATCAGTGGCCAGTGCACCACCTCGATTTGCGGATAGGAGATTTGACCGCTCTGCCTATTCGGGACCAGATCAGAGTACTAGAGCTTCAGGATCCCAGTATAGAGCTGATTCTAGCAGGATGATGCCACCCCCGCCACGGTGTGCTCGAAGTGATAGGACACACTCTAGAGAGTGTCGCGCAGGTACAGGTGCATGTTATACTTGTGGGCGGGTTGGCCATTTGATGTGTGATTGCCCACTGAGGTATGAGGGAGACCAAGCCCAGCCCGCCGGGTCCGCGGTTGGTTCATCGTCGACCGTACGCCCTCCTGGACAGACTTCCCAAGCTCCAGTGGGACACGACCGAGGTAGAGGAGGGGCACCTAGTTCAGCCGGCCCTCCGCACCGCCTATATGCATTGACAGGACGACAGGACCCTTAACCTTCCGCAGACGCGGCCACAGGTACTTTTTCGGCACCTTCTATTATATGCGTGTTAATTGATTCGGATTCTATCTTATCCTACGTTGCCCTTTGCATTGCTGAACATATTAAGAATTCAGAAATTAGGATGAAAAGTAGCCATGCGCACAGGTAAAAAGACGAATACCAGAGATTGCCGAGGTTAGAACTGTAAATAAAAGGAAAGACATGTTACGCGGGCGTTTCGAAAACTGCTATGACCCCAACTCGTTCCATATTATGTGATATAAGTAGTGCGAGGGAGTGGAGGCGAAAATACTAACGCTGAGACGCTGAAATGCATTAAAGTTTCAAGGTTAAGCGTGCTAGGGTGAGAGCAATTTCACGATGGGTGACCCCCTGGGAAATATGCTGAAAATTTCATAAATGTGGGAACAAGAGACGAATGTGAAATTAGGTAGCCCAATGTAAATTAGAGTGTGCGGAGTGGATAGAAACCCTATAAAAGTCATGTAGGCGGAGACGGACTAGACTAGCAGAAGGGGGCGGACATGTTGGACCACGACGGTTCAAGATCCAGTAAAGGGGATTTGTTAACACCGAGCCAATGTTCGGAGCTAGATCAATTTACCTACGACTTAGAGGCAACCTAAGCTCCTAAAATGGAGGTGTTAACCGATATGCGAGATGTCTACGAAGGAGACCTCCCCAAATCATTATGATACACTATGAGGCCAGATTAACATTCGAGGACGAATGTTCTAAAGGGGGAGGATGTTATATCCCGCATTTTAGTACAATCGGATAATTCAAGGTAATTGCGGGGAGATGACAAACAAGGTCTTACTTTTGTTTTGTTAAGCATATGAGTTGCTTATAAAGAATTTAGAAGCGGAAATATTAAGAAAGGTCAAGGGAAAATTTGGAAATTGGGGAAAAATTTGTTTTCATGAATTATGAGAACTAGCCAAACACAATTGGGCTTGGAATTTTTTTTTGAGAAAAATTAAAGGCCCAACCGGCCATGACATGGGCTAGGCCCATGTGGGGGTTCAATTTATGGGATAAATAGATGACTAAGTCATCTATATCTCATAAGACTCTAGAAATTTCAAGAAAAACAAGCACAAAAAAAAGAAGGAGAAAACTTCAAGGCCATTCGGCCATAGTGAAATTCCACAAGAAACATTGACAAACATTCCTCCAAAAATCATTTCCTACCAAGTAGAGGGTCCTTAACAAAGTGGAGTTGTTGTTGAAGCAAGAAAAATTTATAATCATACAAGTTGCCAATTGTAGATAAGTGAAGAAGTGAAGGAAAAGGAAGGTGAGAACTTGTGCTCTTTTATATGTTATGAATATTTATGCATTTTGTAGTATGCAAAAGTGAATGAAAATTATGAAGAACAAGAATATAGATGTGGCCATGCATGCCTATGTGTGTGTAGAGACCATGTGTTAATTATTTTATTTAGTGTTTGGTTGTTATTGTTGTGAATGTTATGTGGAAAATGGAAGTTGAATGATTTTGGAGAGATTGTAGTTGTGAATGCATGATGAAGCCGTGTGTGTGCATGGAGTATATAGCCGTGTATGTGTGTGGTATGGTGAATGAATAGTGAGCAAGTTTTATTTAGTATTTTAGTTGTTGCGTTGTGGATTTTATATTGCATATAAATAATCGATAAGCGTGGTGAAGTATTAGTAGTTGAAAGCTTGTTTTGGAAAAAGTATGTGAATTGAATATGTGGATCGCTAATGTGGTTGTGAGTTTATGTTGATAGTTTGGCCGGGTTTGAATTCCCGGATTGTGATTGATCAGAATTTGGCTAAGTTGAATGTTGAGGATGGTATATTTACAGAGGAAGTGCTGCCGAAATTTCGGTAGCCAAGTGATACCTTAAGATTCCAACACTAAATACCCTAATGAAAGTTTGGGTAAATGTGACCAAATTGCAGATTTTGGCGAATTTGCAGCTTGAATTCGGGATAGCAAAAGGAGCGGAAAGAGGTATGTAAGGCTTCACCCTTCTTTATATGGCATGTCTTAGACGTAATAAGTTGGGTACGAGCCCCGGGGACAACTCTATTCCCCGGAATCCGCATCCAAAGTTTCCTTTTTTTTCCTTCAGTAGAATTGAACTAGAAAGTGCGCGAAATGTTGGAAAGACCTCCTAAACCCCTAGAACTTGTATAAATGGGACCCGACTACCATAAAACCCTCACAAGTAACGCCATGACATGTAACATATGAAAATCATATACGCTACCTCATTCGGGCCGAGGTGGGCCCGTTGCTCTCGAATTTTCCTTATAGTTCTGTTTGACTTACTTGAAGTCGAATCCAAAGGGGGCCTTTGATCCCGATTCCGTTACTAAATGATAAGTACTATGACTACTCTACCGAGGATACTTTTATGATGATAATGATAACGATGATGTTAGACAAGAGAATATGCCTATGATAAGTACGACCAGAACGATGCTACGGCTAAGATTTCTAAGCTAAGGATTCAATGTGAGCATGAAAGTAATAAGCTAGTTCTTGAACCTTATTTCTGCTTCCTAGCTATGACACTATTTCCTAAGGATTCCCAAGCCTATGAGTTGACGTCTATGGTGCCATGATTCCATTCTATGTTTACTTTTGATACTATTCTCCGTTGGTAGTCTCGCCTTAAAATACTTGTTCCTTCAAGGAGAGACAAGGCGACCATGATTGTTCCATAATATAATCGGAGGTCACCGACCTGACGTCACTCTGATGACTACATGATTCTTCTTTGGGCTCTCCTGCGTGCCTATGTGACATATATATATAAGATATGTAAATGCATATAAGACATGTAAATGTATGTAAGATATGTGTATATATATTTATAAAATATGTACATGACACATGTACATGCATATGACGAAAGAGCCAGGGCGCTATAGACGCTGATATATGCACATGATACACGTATATGTGTATGATAAAAGAACCAGAGCGCTATAGACGCTGGTGTATGTACATGACACACGCATATGTATATGGTGAAAGAGCCAGAGCGCTATAGACGCTGATATATGTACATGATATATGCATATGTATACGGGGAAGATGGAGATAAGGGCAGAGCGTTACATACGCATATCCACCTGATCAGTTGGCATTATATGACATGATATCGTCCCGGACGCGGGATGCCCGGACGCGGGATGTGTATATTTATTGTTAAATGGATCGGCTGCCGACGCCTCGGCAATATGATATGTCCTATTTATATATATATATATATATGAACAAGGAAAGATTTTTAAAGGAAAGCTAAGCATGCATAGCGTCTGCCAAGGGAATATATATATACAGGTTATGTTTCTACTTGAGGACATGTGCTACTACTCTTTTATGTCGTTATTCCCGTTTTATACTTTCTGTATGCTATTATTCATGCCTTACATACTCGGTACACTATTCGTACTGACGTCCCTTCTTGTGGACGCTGCGTTTCATGCCGCGCAGGTCAGCAGACAGACGGTTTTGGTTCCTAGAAGCCTCACCAGCAGCACATAGCAGCGCTCCAGTTGTTCCGGAGCCTCACTTTCTTGGTACTATTTTGTGTATATATATATTCGGGCATGACAGTACTCGGCCCTTCTTATGTATATGTGTACTATGTCTAGAGGCTCGTAGACAGATATGTACAGTTAGATGTCTTGTACCTTGAATTGTTCGCGTCTCTGAATAATGTGATAGCAACGCTTACTAGTCTATGTTTATGATGCCGCTACTGATGTAAATGTGCAGTAACGAAATGCTACTAATGTTAAGGTTAAAAAAAAAGGGGTATATTTATACGACCTACTTAGCAACAAGAATATGATGCGAGATAAGGGATGCTCGGTACAAGTATCGGGTACTCGTCACGGCCCCTAGTCGGGTCGTGACATACGTATTATATTTCACCGAGTCCCATAATGGTCGGGGTACGGTATATTATATTTCACCGAGTCCCATAATGGGCCGGGTACGGTATATTATATTTCACCGAGTCCCATAATGGATCGGGTACGGTATATTATTTTTTCCCGAGTCCCATAATGGGCCGGGTACGGTATATTATATTTCACCGACTCTCAACATTAGGTACAGATGCTTTGGTATTCCTTAATTATCATACTTATTTCCTGTCATCTTTCCACTCAGTCATGATCTTCATTACTGTACTTCATGCTTTACGTATTCAATACATCTTCCGTACTGACCCCCTTTCTTCGGGGGCTGCGTTGCATGCCTGCTAGTACAGATACTTAGTTTGGTGATCCTCCAGCCTTGGACTTCTACTGAGCTGTTTTGAGAGCTCCATTGTTCTGGAGCTTGAGTCATTTTGGTACAGATCCTTTTGACGTAGACTTATGCATATTCAGGGGTACGGCGGGGCCTTGACCCGTCATGTGTCATTGTTATACTCTTAGAGGTCTGTAGACATGTGTGGGTTGTATATATGTTTTGGTCAGCTATATCGACGTAGTTCGTTTTGGATATCCCCGTATATAGTGGCAGCCTTGTCGGCTTGCATATTTTGTTATGTTTTGGTTAGTTGTGACTCATCATAAGACAGTTTCACTTTGATATATGACACTACGAGTCTACAACGTGCTTGTACAATTTCCATATTTTCCTTAGTTTCAGTCTGATTATATCTAGCAGGTTCGTATACGAGTGTCCAACTCGAGCACTAGTCATGGCCCATTGGTTTGGGTCGTGACAAAAGTGGTATCAGAGCAGTTCATCCTCGGAGTGTCTATAGACCGTGTCTAGTAGTCTTGTTTATCAGTGTGTTGTGCACCACATCTATAAACAGGAAGCTACAGGATATTTAGGATGTCATCTTTCTTTCTGATCATTGATCGTGCAGTAGAGCCAATGTTAGGAAAGCTTGTTCTTGGTACGATTTTTGGTAAATTGCAAGATTGTATTGGAGAAGAGGACAAGTTCAGTTAATGGGAGCGTAAGTGATGTTTCAAAGGGGGGACATGAGACTCGTATCACCCGTCGACTCAGGATCGAGGATGTCAAGAGGTATAAGAAAGAGCATCAGCTATTCCATTGAGACGGACCCATCGGAGGATGTGGCTCTAGTAGGAGGAGACCCGACTGAGAAATCATATGACAAAGAACCGTTTAAGGGTTCAGAGACTCATGTGGACGGAGACGTAATTGAGGAAGTACAGAGTTTAGCACATCTAGATTTTCCCTAAGTTTCAGCATTATGTTAGGCCAGACTAGTAGACGGTGGGAAGACAAGGATGAAGAGCACACTTTACTCTATAGCCCACCAGATCAGGCTAAGGATCGATCGGCTACAGGTATATGAGTCTTCTATGGAAATTTCCTATGTGTGTGCTTTTACTGTAGATTATTACTTAATAGCGACGAGCTGA
>NW_026843508.1:0-50000 GCF_019175385.1 Lycium barbarum
ATCAATGTATCATAATTAGATAATTTAATAAAGTATAAAGTATATTAATTAACTATGAGTAAGTCAAAAAGTCATGTTATTTTGAATAAAAGGAATGCACATAAAAGAATTCATCCACACCTTTTGACTATCATTGTCATGGTAAATTTTAAAGCTTTTGAATATGTCGTAGATAATTCCAATCCAAAATCGATACACTTCTAATTCAGACTGATTGTATCGTTAACCATTTTTTTAATTTTTTCGGGTATGATGAACTTATCGTGAATTCACTGATTTCTGCCACTTCTGTTGGGAGTAGATAAACGAATTTCGTGTTCTTTACTCACGAAATTTCAAAAGAGTCTAGTTTGTAATTGTAAACACGGGTTATAAATTTATTAATTTGATACAAATAATCGTGAGAATAGAACTTTAACCCTATTATTACCGTATTTGACCCTTTCAACATGTTTTTCTTCATTAAGAATCTGAGAGGAAAAAATGAATGTCACTTGACCCATTCAACACGTTTTTCTTCTTTAAGAATCTGAGAGGAAACAACGAATATCACAAAAAATAAAATGGACCAATAAATGTGTAATACTAGTAATTAGGCTCAGGTGTGAAAAGGGGAAAATAGAGCCTAAAAGTCTAATAAGTCATCTTCTTCATTTTCAATATTTCCATTTCAGTATTTTACTGAATTATTTAAATTTATTCTGGTCCAAAAGATACTCCCTCCGTTCCATAATAAGTGGTGTTTTAGATTTTTTATTTTGTTTCAAAATAAGTGTTGTTTTAGGATTTCAAAAAGAAATTGATCTTATTATTCCAAGCTTACCCTTATCTATAATCGAATCATTAAATAGCTTCTCTTTTTCCAGACATTAATTAAAAGTATGTTAGTAAAAATATTTATAATTTTTAAAAATGAGTAATATATAAATTAAAAATACCACTTATTAATTATGAAATGGAGGGACAATACAAGTGGATGAAAGAATAAGTAATGGCTTTCACACAAACTTTCCAACAGCAAAAGAAAAAGCAAGTCAAGTAACTAGTCGTCGCCTGTCTTTTTTTCTTTTTTGCAAATTTTCCTTTTTAGCTCTCAGTCTGTCTCAGTGTTAGCCTTGCCTTCCTTCTTTGACCAAGAAAATTGTATCATCTAAAAATACTCTCTTTCTTGCCTTTTTTTCTCTCAAAGTGCCCTCAAGATCCGGCATTTGATACGCCCAACTGGCCTGTAAGTGTAACTTTTTTGTTCTTCTTTTTGTATATTTATGCTCAATTTGTTTATTGCTATATTTATGCACCTAATTCTTTCTTTAAGTCTTATTAAAAATTGTTTCTTTATTCTTTTGTTAGTTGCTTTGAATTCTTTGAACAAGGACTTGGTAAAAGCTCTCAACTTATATTCCTGGAAATTGAAGTTGAATTTGGCCTTTTGGTATTTTTATGCTTATTTTGTTTTTCGGTATTCTTATGAAAAATTGTTTCTTTATTCTGTTGGTGGTTGCTTTGAATAAGGACTTGGTAATTTGTTGAATTTTTGGAAGTTGTATAGAAAAGCTCTGGACTTATATTTCTGAAATTGAAGTTGAATTTGGGCTTTTGTTGTTTGATCTTAAATACCCTTTTGGGTTCTGTTGACCGTGTGTTATGGGTTTTGTTTTTGAAATTTTCTCTTGAAGGTATGAACTTTTGTGCTTGTGGATGTAGAAGATCAAGTAAATTCTGTATTTTGGATAAAGTTATTTTTTGTTTCATTTGACTGTATTATTTGTTCCCCAATATGTTTATTGGTATTTATAACTAACTGTTCCTTTAATACATAGGTTGCCTTCTTGAATACTTTGAACAAGTACAGTGGTTTATTATTTGTTGAAATTAGGAAGTCATGGTCAAAAAGCCTTAAACTTTAATTTGTCCTTCTGGAATTGGGATTTGCCCTCTTGTTGTTTGATTTTTCAGAACCTTTTCTGGGTTCTATTAGCCTTTCTTGTATACCAAGTAGGGGGCCTTTTTCAACTTCCCTTTGGGGCTTTGTAAGGTCAGATAAAATCATCTTTCAATAAATTTGTTCTTTGTGTGTGTGTGTGTGGGGGGGGGGGGGGGGGGGGTTGGAGGTGTAAGGTGTGAACTTTTATCATTGTTCCTTCTTGTTTGCCGTTCTTCCATTTACATCTGTGAGGAACATTTTTCTGCTTATATCTGACTTGTCCTATAATCTTTATTTTTGTTGTCCTGTATGTGTGGGATTTGAGTACTTCTAGTTTGTGGGAATCACTAGTTTTCTTTAGAAGATTATCCAGTATAGATATAAAATGGGACCGAAACAGAGCGTATGGATACATAGATTCATATAGTTTTTCTCGACTAGTTTGGAAATGAGGCATAGTTGATTGATTGATTGATAATACTGACTCGTCATCTAATTTTTTTCATTTGCAGTCTTAAATTTTCCTTCAGTATTTTGTAGGTTGCTGGATTTAGCTCAGGAGAAATTGGATTTGTTCTTGCAATGCATTTTTTCAGCCAACTGCTTAATTAGGAGCTTTGATTGATGCGGTTATGACTGGGCCCCTCACCGAGATGGTTTTGGATAAAAGAGCTCTTACCACTCGTGCTGCTATTGTAATCTACTTGGTCTTGAGTTTCTCCATTTGCTGTGCTCTTCAAAGCGACATTGACTGTCTGAGATCTATAAAAGATTCATTAGAAGATCCATTGAATTACTTGAACTCTACATGGAATTTCGATAATCAGACCGAAGGTTTCATCTGCAAATTTACTGGGATTCAGTGCTGGCATATTGATGAAAACAAGGTTCTGAGTATCAGTCTTCCTGACATGGGTCTCAAGGGAAAATTTCCACGTGGTCTTCAGAAGTGCGCCTCTATTACAGCATTAGATCTTTCGAGCAACAAGCTTTATGGAAGTATTCCATCTAATATCTCCAAAATTATAGGTTTCGTGGTAAACCTAGATCTCTCATCCAACCGACTATCAGGGGAAATTCCAAAGGATCTTGCAAACTGCTCTTTTTTGAATAACATTAAACTTGAAAACAACCAGCTTACAGGTCAAATTCCTCCAGAACTTGGCCTGCTTGGTCGGCTCAAGACTTTTAATTTAGCGAACAATCTATTGACTGGGCCAGTTCCAAATTTCATAAATGTAAGTATTCCTGCTGAGAGCTTTGCCAATAATCCTGGACTCTGTGGGAAACCGTTATCTCTTTGCAAGGGTCCTTATAAGAAACCCCGTATTGGGATCATTGTCGGTGCAGCAGTTGGTGGGGTCACTTTAGGAGCTGTATTGTTGACTCTCGGTATGATCTTCTATTTGAGAAGGATATCCAGGAAGAGGAAAAAGGATGATGATCCTGAAGGGAATAAATGGGCTAAGAGTATTAAGGGTTCCAAGGCAATCCAGGTGAGAATTTTTTACTCCACTTAATCATTAAAAACTAGTCTCATCCCAATTTATGTCTAGGTGTTTGACTGGTCACGGAGTTTAATAATGAAGGAAAGACTTTTGAAACATGTGGTCTAAAATAACCGATAGATAGTTGTGGCTATAAATCATCTCATTAAGGGTAAAATGGAAAACTTGTTACTACTATCATAGAAAGGTGTCATTCTTTTTGGGACTAACTAAAGGAAAGAGTGTCACATAAATGTGGTCGGACGGAGTATCTCTTTATTGAAATTTCTGTTCACGTTTAGTTGATACGTCAAAAATCAATTCTAGTGGGTTGTGATTTTTGTTTACGGATTCTGCTGTGGCATTGTGATCATATTTAGAACCATACATTCGTGTTTTTGTGCAAGCACTTAACTAATGAATTTTCTCCTGCCCGTGTGATTTTTCTCTTGCTCAAGCTTTCTTAATTGACTTAAGGTGCCTTATTTTCAGCTTTCAATGTTTGAGAAGTCTAGTTCAAAAATGAGATTAAGTGATCTCATGAAGGCCACCAACAACTTCAGCAAAAACAATATTATTGGGTCAGGAAGAACCGGGACTTTTTACAAAGCAGTACTTGATGATGGCAGTTCACTTATGGTTAAGAGGCTGCAGAATACTCAACACTCGGAGAAAGAGTTTATGTCTGAGATGGCTACTTTGGGAAATGTAAAGCACCGTAACCTGGTTCCTCTTTTAGGTTTCTGCATGGCAAAAAAAGAAAGGCTGTTGGTCTACAAAGACATGCCAAATGGGACCTTGCATGATAAGTTACATTCACTGAGTGAAGGGGAAAAATCTCTGGAGTGGCCTATGAGACTCAAAATCGGCATTGGAGCAGCCAAAGGATTTGCATGGCTTCACCACACCTGCAATCCTCGTATCATTCACAGAAATATTAGTTCGAAATGCATTTTGTTGGACGAGGAATATGAACCGAAAATATCAGATTTCGGACTTGCTAGGCTCATGAATCCAATTGACACTCATTTGAGTACCTTTGTCAACGGAGAATTCGGGGACTTCGGTTATGTTGCTCCCGAGTACGCACGAACTCTCATGGCTACACCAAAAGGTGATGTGTACAGTTTTGGTGTTGTACTTCTCGAGTTAGTAACCGGAGAGTTACCGACTTCTGTGACCAATGCTCCTGAGACCTTTAAGGGGAATTTGGTGGAATGGATCTCACAACTCTCTGGTGAATCTAAGCTTCAAGACGCAATCGACCAGTCATTGTTGAGTAAAGGTCATGACAGTGAGATTTTCCAGGTCCTTAAAGTTGCTTGCCGATGTGTGTTGTCTGCTGTTCCTAAGGAGAGGCCGACAATGTTTGAAGTGTACCAGCTTTTGAGAGCTATCGGAGAGCGATATAATTTCACAACTGATGATGACATTGTGATGATGCCTACAGAGAGTGATAGCGGATTTCAAATGGATGACCTCATTGTTGCTCAATAAGTAAAAGAGGCTCGTCGATAATGGTTGAGCAAGTAAGATACAGTATTTAATAGAATCAGTCCTTTGAAATTGTAGGGGGTTGTCTGTTCTGCATAATCTTTTCTGTCATGTACAAATATCACGTTCACTATCTATATATCATTCTGTAAGTCCCTTCTTCTTAGCTACCCAACTATGTAATTTGTGCTTTTTTTCTCTGTATTTTTAATGGTTAAGAGATTATACAGATTTGATGGCTCTATCCAACTTTTTTTTCTTCATTACTGTTTTTTGGTTCTGTTTTCCAATTAAGTTCCTGTACAGATTAGATGTTAGTCGTTATTTTTAGCTGCTTAAACAGTGGAGTCTGATCTTCCAGTAATTATAAAATGCTTTGTGAAGTAAAAGGATATCATCTTTTAAAGCTGATATGAAAATGTGATATTCATGTTATCAAGAAGTAATGCAGATCAACAATTTGAACAGCTCTATAGATGGGCGAGTGTGTCCGCATGAACAAGTAATGTGACCTTATCAGCCTTTATTTTAAGCAATTATTTGCTCCAAGACGTAGGACAAGACATTCGAGCTGTCTCTCCATTAGTTGACATGGAAATTGAAAGAAGCTGTCTCTCCATTAGTTGACATGGAAATTGAAAGAAATCAACCACCCAAAGTTGATCTCAATGTTCCAAACGTGTATCGATTGAAGTAGAGAGTTTTAGATGAGCTAGTCACACAATTCAAACATCTAGCAGTTCAATGACACCTTTTGGTCTAGATTTTCCTACTATATTAGTTGTACGACTTACCAGTAAAGTAACACAATTTTGCTCTGATCGTACTTAAGGGACAAAATAGCGCTGAATCTTTTAGAGGAAAAACAGCTCTATACATATCAAAAGGATAAAGAATTTCCAATATCTTATGCAATTATCTATATAACTACAACAGACAAAAAGAAACAAAGAGTTCATTCACATCTACCCGAAAATTCGTGGTGCGCAATCTCGGACAAACTCCTACAAGGCCTTTATAGTAGATTACATTGGTTTTGGCCAAAAGCAAAAACTAGGGGTCGCCCGTTATGACCAAATATGTGGCTACTAAGGAAAGGAACATTCCTCATCAGAGGAACTATGCTGCCGTTTAGCTGTGTACCCGACAGGCTGTAGATTTGGATTAACTGGAACTGGAAATTTATGCGCCGAACTAACTACTGTCCTCTCATTGATCATTCTGACTTCCTTGCAAACCCGATCAAGAATCATTAGGAAGTCTTTGACCACCATGAAGGTTCTGAAAGGGTGACCATTTTCTCTAGCTGAATCTCCATGGAAATACTCGGTTATTTCTTTCACCAGAGACATGGCCAACGCTTCTTGAGCTTGGAGCCTTATAATCTTCTCTTCAGCTACTTCCATAAACCTGTTCATGGTCTCGGAGAATTTTTTAGTACTGCTTTCCTCCAATCCAACTGCTTCAATCGATCCTACAACCTCAGCAATGTTTCCAATCCCCTTAGAAAGCTTTAAAACATCGCTGTGTAGCACTTCTGAATCCATGGCAGCAGCTTTTTTAACATTTATAAGTTCTGAACTAATGTTGGAAACAACCTGGAGGCCAAGTTTCCGGCACTTAATGTCATCATTAGTGGTAGACTGTTCATTCTGATTTCCTCCAGAAAGACGAGCACCTTCACCTTTTATAATCTCCTGAACCACAAAATGCAAAAGAGTTGTTTTCCCATCTGCTCCCTTGACATCTACAAGCTTTAGCAGTGTGTCCAGTTTGAAGGCATGAGCATCACCCCTGTTTGTCCCAACATTCATTCGGTTTCCTGTCTTCAGCACTGCTTCTAGAAGCTTTAAGAACATTCTGCTACTTCTCAACTCTTCACAAGCTGCCTGTAATAGGAAAGCTTTATAAGGACATAATTCACAGGTTCTATTTTCTCATTTCTGTTGACACAGGCAGTTCACAAGGGAAAATAAAATATTTGGAACTTGCGAATCATTGTAGATGATTATTCCCAAGTCCAATATTTAGCAGTTAATCTCCTAGAAGGCTAGAACACAGCAACAGCAGATATATCAACCTAATAGGATCTCTGCTTGTTCCCCAGACGCTTAATATTTCCAGCGTTAAAAGAGTTCTCTAGATACAAATTTGTTTGCTTCTTCAAATTGCTAGTATTGAGCATAAATACTTCACTCAAGGTTTCTTCTGATCAAGATCAAAATTCTTCTCGTGAATAGATGACCAATAACAAGTAGAAGTTGATATTCATGACTTAAAATAATTACCTCTAGAGTTTCAAATGACTTTCTGAGGTAGTCAACCTCATAATTGAAATTTGACATATACAGCATAGCATCTACCCTTTTGAATGCAAAAGGTATATCAAGCACTGCTTTCAGAAACTTCTCTGCTGGCCCGAGCTTGAATGGAGAATCGTCTTTGTATTCTTTTAGCTTACGTTCTTCTTCTTTGGATGGAACCATCTTCAACAATATCTCAAGAAGCTCACTCCCAATATTTTCAGCATTTCCTGTATAGAGAATGTAATTTGTTAGGGCAGTCTATTCTCCTACATCCAAACACTTTACAAGTTCTAGATACACTTGAACTTCTGTCTATTGATCAAACCATTAAAGAACAGTTAATGAAGGTAAAATTATACACATGGTAGAACTTCTACCTACTGATGAAACCATCAAAGAACATTTTGGTAAGCTATCCAGAAATTCAACCATTTGATCAAATATAAACTGACTTATTTTGCCTCAGTCGGTACTCCGCAATCAGAAGGTTTATTTGGCAACATTTTTTTTTTTTTTGAGAAGGTAACAGTAGGTTTATTTGGCAACATTAAACAACCACTACCATCATTCCTCTCATTTTCAGCTCTTAATTTACAATTTAGAGAAGGATTTAGCTTCTATAAACCAACAAATGTAAAGAAAGGATTTAACTTCTATAAACCAAAAATGTAAAGAACTTTTACAGTATCAAGCATCGTAACTTATTGTAGTAGGTAACCTTTCTTATATTCCAGGTTACAGATCTCAATGGTTACGCGTAGTTGTCTTTTAGGTCAACCTGATAGCATAAAAATCGATGTATATAAGTTGTTAAACTCTTCAGAGAAGGGTGAAAATGAAGAGTACCTTCTAAAAGGGCTTCACATATTTCCTCTGTGGTTACATTTAGGGCCCTCAGCAAAATTGCAATGTTCTGCGACTTCTTTGGATCAAGTACCCTATTCTCTTCTCTCGGTGAAGGAAGAACAGCGCGTCTAGCTGTTTCGTTTGTATTCAAAGTAGGAGTCTTCACAACAAACAATGTCTCTATCATCTCTTCATTCAACCTGCAAATAAATCAGCTCTATTCAACTTATACAACAAAAGGCACATGAATATCCGTGATGAAAGGTTACACATAGTAAGCTATGTTGCTCAGACTCTCCAAACCGAAAATGCACTATTTTTGGAGGATCGGACATGCTCCATCAGCATTTTTGAAGAATCCGAGCAACCAGGATAGTAAGAGAATATTTAAATGAGCTCTATTCAACCACTACTGAAAAAACAAGAATTAGTAACAGACAAATTTTGTAGCTAAACAGCCAAATCTGTTGTCCTATTTAGCGTTGAAGTTCATTGCTAATTCCAGTGTTTTTTTAAGTAAACTTATACAACAAAAGACAATGAATATCTGTGATGAAATTTTAAGCAGTAGTAAGAGTTAAAAGATTTTAACATACTTAAATGAGCTTGATTTGAGTTGATCCCACACCATTTCCCGATCCGAACTTGCTCTCACTTTATCCCAATGCAATGTTTTCAACTTTGGTTTCACCTCCGCCTCATTCTTCTCAATACAAGGCAACTCCATTGCTATGGGTTTCAAAGGAGCTGAATTGTCAAACACTGCCTTTGACGATAAACCCGAGGGTATTTTCGGGCTTTCCACATTCTTCGCAGGTGGCGCTGGTGGAGGATGACGTGGCGGTGGGGGCGGAGGAGGTGGATACTGAGGTGGCAAAGCGGTGTTAACAGCTACCAAATCCGGCGACTTGGGTCTAAATGAACTTTCCCTTTTCGGACTCAAACTCCCAGTTGGCGAAATGCTTAACGAAACAGACCGGGCCGGTGAACCCGACCCGGAACTCGATGATGTACCCGACCCGGAAGATGAACTATCAAATTTCTCAGCTTCAACAGCATTAAAATCTCTTCTTGACAATGACCCACCTATCGATCCAGCTGAAGAGTAAAAATCCACGTCATTCTCAGCTGAACCGGAAAAAAACCGGGTACTTCCGTAATTTTGTCTTACATTATTATTATTATTATTCCGTCCAATTAACGGCGGTAATGGACGGAGCTCCGGTGAATCCGCTTTTCTATCAGAACTAGGGTTAGGGTTATTATTAGTACTACGGTTTTGAGGATTATGTGTTTCAACTTCACCATGTGAATTTACTAAAGTACCCAAATAAAGAAACTCTGAACTAGTTTGAGATGGTCTTTGAAGCTTAGGAACAGGAATATTACCATCATTTTTAGCACTATCACGATGAAACCCATTATTGGATGTTTGAGTTTTGGGGTCATTTTGTTTTCTTTTTTTACGTATATGTAAGAAGATAGTGATGGAAAGAACAATAATAGCTGCAAGAACTGAGATAATGGCAGCTATAATGAGTTTAGAGGAAACAGGTTTGGTTTTGGAGGTAGTGTTTGGGAGTATAATGGAAGAAACATTTGCTGGAACTGAAGAAGTATCTGTAGGGGGTAGTGGGGGTGGTGGTGGAGAAATATCAGAAGGGTAAGATGGGAAAAATGGGTTATTATTATCATTATTGTTGTTATCATTGGGAGGAGGAGTAGAGCCTTGAAATGGATATTCAGTGTGGGGTGGGGGCGAGGGGGTAGGAGGTTGGGTAGGTGGTGGGGTGGTTATGGGGTATAAAGGTTCATGAAGAACACGGCGGTTGGTGGTGGTGGCAAATGATAAGTAGTAGTACTGAGCTGAGAAACAGAGGAAAAAGATGAAGAAAAAGGTAAACACCATTGTGTACAGATGTTTTTTTTTTTTTAAGGAAACAAATATTTTTGCTACTGAATCAAGAAGAAGATCCTAAGTAGTGCAGAGCTGAGAAACAGATGAAGAAAAAAGGAACTCCCATTGTAAACAGATGTTTTTTTTTTTTTCAAGGAAAAATGAGTTCTTTATGATAAGAATAAGGGGTACTTTTTCCACTGAATCAAGAATCAAGAAGGAGTTACTAACTGTTGAGTTTTTTGTTTTTTGGTTTATGTTATTTCTTCGTGAATTGTATGTTATGTTGTTTGTGAAGGGTCTGAGATTTTTCAGCAAGATTCTTTTTTGGGTATTTGGTCAGTGGGGAAATGGTAGTAGAAGACAAATGACTGGAGGCATAGGGGCGGGGGGGAGGTTGGCTGAGTTTACACAGTGGGGGAAAAAAAGACAGAAATTTTGAAGAGAGGAAAAGAGAACATAGAGAGTGACAGAAAGTTGAGGAGAAAAAAAAGGGGAGAAAAAGGGGTTTTGTTTGTGTGAAAAGGTAGAAAATGGGAGAGATTATGGAGTAATTATTGTACTATTATAAGTAGTGCTTAGGAGAATGGAGCAATTTGATGGACAGAGATTTTGGGTGGTGAATCCAGCTAATAATATTCTCTGCAGGTGTGTGCTGCCTGTTGTTGCGTGTGATGATTCATGCAAGTTGAGTGTTATAACGCCGTTACTCATAATTTCTCATAAGTGTACGCTTTTCAGTTTTTCATTTTTCCATGATCAAGTGGCCATTGCTTTTGCCACCTTTGTTCTATTTCCTGCCGTAATGAGACCTTTACCTAGGAGATATCATTATTTATGTTAAAATAGGAGGATTTCATTTCACCATTTTCAATTTTAACGTACTCGGTTAAGTTGCTATAAGGCTTGATCAAGAGCGATTTCCAAATTATGATCTCAGATATAGGTGGTGTATGACTATGATCAGCTTGTACCATAAGGTATTGGATTAATCCTGCAGATAAGCGGTATTTAGTTGTCAATGATATGGAATTTAGATAAATTCTCAGTGATAGTAAAGATAAGTCTGCGTCATTTATATACTCCGTATGACATAAGTTTGATTGGACATAAACTTTCAAAAAAATATTGAATTTGTGATCTTAAATTCTATTCCTATGATATTTGTATAGCTATGAAAGTATGGTATTTATTGGATGTAATAAGAAGCTTATAGTGGCCTTTTTAAAAAAAAAAAACAGATTAATGTCATAGAATAAAATAAAACAAATTATCTTCTTTCTTCTGTTAGAATTACTCATCATATTTCTTAACGATAAGTACTAACTATATATATTATGTGATTGACTAAATATGAAAGTTAAGAGAAAAATGATTTATTAACACCTAAAATTGTATTGAAATTTATGGTATTAACTCTTAACTATGTCATAATATTAGTATTACTATAAAAGCATATTAGTACTGCAAAAACACAATATACCTAGTGTAATCCCACAAATTATGTTTGGAGAGGGTAGAATGTACGCAGCTTTTGCTCCTCCTACATTGAGGGGTAGGGGTAGAGGGGTTGTTTTTTATAGACCCTTGACTCAGGATAAAGCAATAACAAAAGCATGTCCAATAGGAAAAGGAACAGTAACTACAACAAAATGGTACGCTAAGCGAATAACACGAGACAGTAGATAATAACAGAAATTGAAGAACAAGAAACTACAAAGAAATATTACGACTATTAGTAAGAAAGGACATAAAAGCATACCAATATGTCAATAAAAAAAAATATATCATTCGTTTTGAAACGGACTAGATTCAAAAGAATGATGCATAAAATAAAACAAAGAGATTATATGTAAAGCAATAATTTGAACTTGATTAGTAAGCTCCTCGAAGCAAGCAAAGGCCAATGTGATTTATTCATTATTAGAGGAATTTTGGATGCTGCGTTGCATGGTTCATACTTCCACTGCATTACAAATGAATTAAGGGGTCGTTTGGTCGCTAGTCGAAATAGTTCTGGGATTAATTTATCTCATATAGTGGGATTATTTTATACCATTTAAAAGATGGTATAAAATAATCTCAGTATTAGTGGGTTAAGAAGGTATAAGATGGGTAATCTCAGCGCTAATTTTTATACCACGTTTGATACAAGATATAAATTTTTCCCAGAATTATTTTATACCTTGTACCAAATATGATATAAAAATTAGCGCTGGATAACCCACTTTCTACCTTGAACCAAATACAATATATTCCTAGAAGACAGCAATAGTATCATATATTAAGAAAAAGCATTATTTGACTGATTTGGTATTTTTGGTAATAATATACAGAAGAATGTGGCCGACAATGATTTAACAAATATTATAAGCTCCATAGACATTGGTGCTCTCCTTACCCAATATTTAAATCAGCATGAAATCATCTCCCACGTACAGTAGGAATATAAACTAGTACTACTAGCCACTGTGTTTGAAAATGAGTCATCAAGATCGAGGGAGCAAAGAGAAGTAAATAACCCCTTTTTCAAAAGATTTGTTATGAAATACTAACAAATATGCAAGACAAAGTAATGTAGCCAAAGAAGCCGGGGAGAGGGAGGAAAACTTTATTTCTTTTTAATTTGGTGTACAAATTAACTGATTTAGTTTCTTATGTGTCAAAGAAAAGGAGTTGATGTGAGGATTTTCAGGAAACCGTTGTAAGGTTTTCCATAAGCCGCTTGCAAGTTGTCCGCTTAATTGCAAGCTAAGTTATGTGTATTTATACAATTAAATTATTTAAAAGCTAATAACAAATAAATTTTTATAACAAATGTTAATTGATAATATGGTAAAAATGGTAGTAGTAATTGATTTACTGTCACAAAGTAAACTACATTATTCGTGTATGAAAAATGTTGCATTGTAAATACATATAATTTAATTTTTTTTAAAGAAACTAGAAATTAGAGTCAGGGGGTCTTTCGGAAACAGTCGTCCTACCTTGGTAGGAGTCAGGTCTGCGTACACTCTACCCTCCCCAAACCCTACGATGTGGGATTTCACTGGGATGTTGTTGTTGTTGTTGTTGTTGTAGAAATTAGAGCCAGGACGGATAAAAATTGGTATAACTCAGTAGCTACGACCCAAACTAACTACTTTGATCCAACAACTTACTAGGAATAGGTTTTGACTTAGGAAAAACCCTATAGAAGAAATCATAATATGTACAAAAATGAAATTTAGAACACATATATTAGTACTTGAGATCATTATCAAAATATAAATTTATAAATTTTAAATTTTAGATTCACCTCTAATATAGCATACTCCTCTCTCCGTTGGCTTAGGGGTTTGGTGTGAACATATGAGCTCTAATATAGAATTCAAACTTACCCCTTAAGTAAGAAAGAATTGTTTTTGTACCTTTAGTAGTGCGTGTAGATAGTATTATTCAACATTTCAACGCATTAAGATTCTTCGACCAAAAAGTGAATTTATAAATCCATTCAACAATCCGATAACCTTTGCAATTTGACATTATTAAGTTTCCACTAGTATCCAAACAATTGTTTATTAGAAAAAAGGGTAAAAGTTGCAAATTAACACTTATTTCGTTAGATAACTTTACATAATACTTTTTTTGTAACGGAACAAAACAAAGTTGTACTGGTACAAAGTAAATTGAATGTGTCTGATGATAGGTAGGTCCATTCCTTTAAAACACGAAGAGTGCATTTATTGCTTCTATCCGTATAATATCATTTTATCTTTCTTTTAAACATCTCATTTAATCTACACTTCACTAACTAAAGCTATATAAGAGTATATTTGTAAAAAATAAATATTTTCTATTTTTCTAAATCTTTAAATATTTTAGAACAGATTTCATTTGCTAAAAATCCGAAACAACGAGTACTATTATCTGGGAATGAATTAAGTACTCCCTCCATCTATTTTTACTTGTTTAGTATTGACTTGATTTACCCTTAAGGAGCCATAAATAGAATGACAATTTTACTATATCACCCCCAATAATTTAAAAGTCGTGCATCCACTAATAATTTTTTGAAGTTTCCAACCCAATAATTATCCAGTAATAAGGGTAAAAGAGCAACAAAATAGTAAATTATCTCTTGATTTTTCAAACTGGACAAGTAAAAATGGATAACTATTTTTATTTTACACGACAAGTAAAAATGGACGGAGGGAGTATTATGAAAAAGAGTGTCCACTTATCAAATCAAAAAATAATTAATCTCATTTTTTCAGATTTGTCCCTATTAAGTGTTGTGAGATCAAATCTCAATACCTATCTAATTGGGGAGATCAAATCCCAATACCTATCTAATTGGGGGCAGTTTAGTCAAACTACCTATTTTGTCTAGAATTTCTTAAGGGGTGTGCAAATGGCTAAGTGAACACTTTTTTTTATCCGGAGGGAGTATCTAATACCCGGTCCAAATTTATGTGACACACTTTCATTTTTAGTTTGTCCTAGAAAATAACACAATTTTAAATTAGAAATTATTTTAATTTTAATTTTTTATTATCCTTGATAAAATAATTCATAGCCACATAAATACCTTAATATATTTTAGATCACAATTGTTTTCTTAAAAAAATAATTTCCGTGCATATCATGTTAAATGGAATTACATAAATGAGACGGTGGAAGGACTGTAACATAGAAGCAACTGGCAAATGAGTCCAATTATCATGTGAAATTGCAGCAGTTCGTCAGTTCATGGAATTGGAAGAAGCAATCATTTTGGATACTCATTTCAAAGACATGCAAAAGGCCTTCCAGGAAAATAAGGTTAAACTATATAATAAATAAAAATTTGGACAAGTTTCCCGTTAGTATAATCTTTCTTATTTTATAATATAAAGTTTGACAATAATGTCATTTTGGGACCAAACTTTCCAAAATGTCTTTAGACTTTTGGACAGACGCTTTCCCAATAATGTAGAAC
Organism: Lycium barbarum; assembly: GCF_019175385.1. NCBI lineage: Eukaryota > Viridiplantae > Streptophyta > Magnoliopsida > Solanales > Solanaceae > Lycium > Lycium barbarum. The sequence continues at coordinate 14,915 of NW_026843508.1, forward strand.
GTGGACACATATAGGCTGCTATCTCTTTACTAAAAATGATGAGAGACATGAAATAATACAATTAATCATTTAAACACAAATGAATATTCACTATTTGTCACTGATAAAGATTTATTACAATGATAACAGTGACAAAGAAGATAAAAATGATATCTCAATGACGTGTGAGAAAAGTTCGAAGAATCTACTAGCCGTTTACATTTGTAAACATCTTAGAAAAAGTTTGTCCCAAGAGGACCTTTTTCGACAAACTTTTTCACCAAGATGTTATGTGCATTTAACAGTGTATGTTTCTTTATGCTAGTATTAGCTAAAATTCTTACAATAACACATATTTTTTATATGAAGCCTAATATCATGCAACAACAACATACAGAGTGTCTCGCATGTGGGATCTCCCCTTACCTTACAAAGATAGAGAGGTTATTTCCGATAAATCCTCGGCTTAGATTTAAAACATTTCAAAGCAGTTTGAAAAAAGGAATAGAAACTAAAACAACAACAACAACGGAATAATGCGAAATGAAAAGCAATACATAGCAATCAGGAAGAAGGAAAAAAAACGGTACAACAACCAAATAATGCGATAATCAAGCACAATAAATACAAATTTAAAGAACAAGAAACTACGAAAATCGGTTAAAGTGCACGATGGGTAAAAATTATTTATACTATCTTGCCACATAATTGAAAGTCGTTTTACAATTAGTCTCAAAAGACAAATAAAAAAGTCCCAAAACACTACTAAAAGAGCTTTAGTGGAGAATCTCTTTCCCTTTGCTTTCATCTTTCGATCTTTTTCTTTATCTGGCCTAAATTTGTCCGTACTCACCCTTTTGGAAAAGAAATACTCCATCATTATCGCACCTAAGTATTTAGCATCGCACTCAATTATTACATGGAATTAATAACGAGTTATTGATACTAATGATGTGTTTTATCATTTTTAATCCTTCATCTATCAAAAAGCTTAATAGAGTTCCTAACGCAAACTCAAATCTTGTTTTCCTGAAGTTCTATACAATTAGCAAAAAGGGTGTCTACTATACTAGTATTAATGTACATATTTGTTTAGGATTCTTAATGAGAAATGATATGTAGTCTCTAGATATACTGGAAATGGAGAAGTGACAACAAAAGACATAGCAAAAAGAGTCAACTATCCCTTTGCTCTACTACTCAATGAAAGATGCTTTAGCAAGAAATGTGGAGAAGAGCTGAAGATGCTAAGAATCTATCATCTGTCGTTTCTAGGCACAAACGTTGTAAAACATTTATACACAATCAAATCACTTTTAAGGCAATATCCAAGTAAATCTCTACGATAACCAATAATTAATAACTTCATAAAAATGAAAATTAACTTGCTATGGTACATAAAATTACACCGATAGTATGAAATATTGTCGGATATAACTTATTTTTGATATACAACTTTGCCAAAGATTCCTCCGTATATGCAAATGTGCCACGCACCAGCCATAAATAAATTTTGAAATCCAGATGTCACTTGTCAATACATGCTCTTCCAGCCTAACATCAGATGCTTTTGCTTCCTACTGAAACTGCACATACCAAATTACATGCATTGCACCTATAACAACAACGACTACTGTTCCCTTCATTTATTATTCCTACATCAACAAGACAACTGCCCTCTTATTATAATTCATTCCTCAATTCTTTATTCATAAGGAAGAAAAACCACCACTATTATTGAATTCTAGATCAATTTCCCAAAAAGACTATACCAATTTCCCACTGCTGGTGACATGCTATATCCAGCCTGATTTATTATGTTGAAAGAACATAAAGTTTGAAATGTTCGCTGAGATATTTTGTCATCTTCAGAAAACATGATTGCTGCAAGAAACATAGGCATATAGCGCTTAGGAGGAACTTCTGTAGTTGAAAAGATTGTTGAAGCTCATCCGTATGATTCACTTACATTGTCAATTAAACAAGCTACTCTATACCTACCACTAGGAACATAGCAAATACTCTCCCTTCTCATGTCAAAGACAACTAATGAACTGGAACCGCCATGTTTTTTGGGTCATACAGTTTGAGTAGCAAAACAAGCTCGCATGGCCGTGGATTTAGATTTCACCCCAAAATATGGCCTCAATGAAACTGCAACCTAATTGGCCAATAGTCAAGCTGATAGCGAGTGCCTAAAGTTAAGACCAAGTCAAACTTATCATACATTGCGGCAGGGCTGCATTTTAGTCCAGGCTTCGAACCAAAGTCCCAACTTGTACACTTGGAATATTTAACAATTAACTCAATGAAGTCCCAATGCCAATAAAGTTGGCCAAAATAAACTGAACATTAACCTTGATTTCATCAAGGAAAGAGTTACTTGTTCTCATTCTATCCTAATATATACAAGAAGAAAATTGATTCGTGACAATTAGAAGTCATCACATAATACATATAGTCATCACCCTTTCTCTGCAGATGCTTAATGTGTTTTGAGTCGATCTTCTGATCTTATTACCCAGAGCTCAAAATGGTTAAGTCTGGGCCTTGAGATTAGACCCTTCAAAAGAGGGAAACATTGAATCATACACAGCAACTACACAAGCGGACATGTGCAAAACTCTAACTTGAGTAAGTGCGAGCCAGGCAAAAGGGTTAGCCTGAAGTGGTGATTTAGCCAAAGGGGCAACGTGCAATGGTTGGATTCAGCACACTCTTAAAATAGTTGTTCCAATCCGAACGCCTATCCCAACACATAGAGCTTATCCACTACATCTACATAAGGAGTCTAGTCCAATATATTCCTTCCGTCGTGGGTTATCGACCGACCCTGAGTACCGAAATAAGTTCTTTACAAGAAAGAATTACTTCTGCCAAAGAAGGGTCATAACTAAATCCATCCAGAGCTATTCTGCATGCAAAAAAGACAAGAAATATTATGCAACACATAGAAAGCACAATGAGGAGCACCTCTGCTCTTGGTTAAAAGCACCAAGTAGATATCAAGAACACTACATCAAATAAACTTGGCAGATCATATATGACAAAAAAGAGTGAAATAACAGAAATCCCAATAAAAGAGCTTATTGACACTACCCATTTTTATTACTTCAATTTCCTTGCCTGTAATGTTTCATTTCATTTCACTCCAAATTTGGTATTGGGAAGTTACCTTGTGAAGAACATCAGCCCACAGGGAACTTTGATCCACAACACAAAAAATATCGAAGCACTTGACAACAACAACATGCCCAAAGTAATCCCACAAGTGGGGTCTGGGGAGGGTAGGATGTACGCAAACCTTACCCCTACTACCTTTGTGGGGATTGAAGCACTTGATGTCCTAATATAGAAACCTAATATCTTTTCAATTTCTAATCGTGCACTTCCAAACGAAGCAAACATGTGTTCAGCGTTAAGCAGCATATGCCATGAACGAAATAAAATCTAAAATCATTAGTTGCACGCAAACAGATGACACTGTAGAAATTGGATTAAGGTGAAACTCAGAATGGTGCAGTGATTGAACAGGACGCCTATCTTGAATAAAAGTTCTATCTTTCATCCAATGCAAGTCATTCTAAATTCAGATATTGAATACTCTTCAAACATGTCCTTTTTAAGCCTTTCTACACATAAACACAGCCTTACAAGTTCTCTTTTTTATCAATCCACCAGCTATTCAGAATATTTTTCCACCAACAAAGTTTCTGAAAATCAGGGGCGTGGGGACTTGTTACAACTTCCTTTCTGTGTATGAGATTTGCACATAAATCCATTTTAAAGTAGCCATATTTCTAACTCATATTCATCATCTAAGTTGGAGAAGATCCTCCTTCAATGAGATACTTAGTTGTAAAAAAGAGATGCTTGGTATACTTAGTTGCAAAAAAGAGATGCTTGGTCAGTTGGTGCAGTTCATTTACTTGCTTTAATGACAGCTCGGTCAGCGGATCAATTTTCAACTGAAAATCTTCAACAATATGCACACACATACATATGTTGACTGTCTACAAAAATCATCCCAAATGAAGGACATGATAATGTATTATTTAATTCCAATGTGCCAAAATAATAACAAATAAAAAGAAGATACAATACCTTGGAGTTTGGCATATCATTTGATTACTTCTATTGCTTTTCTTTATTGGATGTAAGCAGCACTCCAGTGTGGTTTAGAAACTTGCGTCCTTTTCCAACTAGCATTGGCCAGTTTCACCTCATATCTCCAGCACATTCAGGACAGCATAGACAAAGTTTTACATCTTATGCTCAAGGACAGTGCATCCAAGACACTTCCATGATCATGTATCCAACTTATCATGACGAGTTTGAGGCTGCAGCCATGCACCAATACCACATTTTCCTCCATCTCTTTGCTGGATGAAGATGAATCTCTAACCGCAAACTTCTTCATGAATGTTTAAAAACTCCAAGATAGGCTTTCTTGTACTTTGTTTTGTGAATGTTGAACCCACTTTTGGGGTATATTTTCTTTGTGAGTATCTATTTAACGAGATATCGATCTATGAAAAGAAAATTGTACACTTACTTTTACCACTCCATTCGATGCTTTTTATTCGTCACTTTAGCCAAAAAAAAAAAAAAATTGTTCCAATATATTTGTCGTTCTAGGAAACCAAGAACAATGTTAAATTCTTTTTCCAATTCCACACTTAATACTCCAAGAAGGCAGATATAGTAGTTAATTAACCATTTGAGAAAGAGATATAGGTAATTTAGTCAAATACCCCTTATGATTAATTATCAAATGGTTTTCTCAATGGTTGTGCCAAAATCTTAAACAAGAGATAAAATGAATGGAGTATAAGATAGTTCCACCTGACTTCCATGAGGAGACAAATTGATTTGATTTCCAAAACATGCAGGAAAATGTTTGTCAGCCATGCAGATACTGCTCCTTTATCACTGTCGAAACCAGGCTAGATGCATGCCTACTTTTTCCAAGGTGGTTATTTCAGAAAAGGAAAAAAAATTGAATTATATAAATCAAAAACGCCAGACTGCACTCATGAATGCGCAAAAACGTTCGACGCATCTGGCCAGCCATGACTTCCAAGGAACAGTCTCACTCAAATAAAGATAAAGATGGCAACACCAGTGCATGCCATAAAGTTCCTCAATTAATGGGATATATCAGGACATGAATGATATTTCACAATTGCGAGTAAAGGAACCCTCCAAGTTCTCAATTGCAAAATCTGAGGACAATATCAATTATAGAACCACATGCACATTTCAGCCGGCAACCTTTATTGCACCAGTCTCATCAATCTTTGAGCTCTTGTGCTGCAACATTTCAGCAGGCAAGATGACAGCACTATTAGTAAAAGGTCAATGCATGTTCAAGTGTAGGGATCAGACTACCCATTCAATAAGTTTATATCACAGAAATAAGGTATGCACATATACTTTTTTATCAATAAACAAGGTCCCAAATATAGTAAGGAAAAATAATAAAAATCCAAGTATCTTTTAGTTTACCTTGCTTTTCTTGTAGTTGTGGACACCGTTAAGATCCTCCTCGTCATGCTTCCTTTTCTGAAATCGTTATGAAAACAAACAGAGATCAAAATCAATGAGTTCTTTTATCCCTATTAATACTGTGCACTTTTTGATTGCCCAACTCCTGATGTTGTGAGTCGGACTTGAAGTCAGCAAGGGTGATTTTTGACAACACACCTTAATAGCCAAGCACCACCAGGTCAAGACAAAAAAAAAAAAGGAAGAACAAAATCTACAAGATAAAAACTACAAAGTCAATCTCATTAAGTAAATTGCACAAAATGCGAACATGAGGTTATTCTTACAGTAAAGGAATGGATCAGACTGTACTAATGTAAAAGATATGTAAGACTAAACTACACCAACTAGCTGATTCAATCACTAAAAAACTCAAGTGGCAGTTCATTTCAAGGACCTTGAGTCCGATCCTAGAAAGCTGAACCTTTTTTATCTCGCTTGTTTTGCACTTGATCGTACCTGACAACCGAAAAAGATAATGTACACAAATGGATTGAATTATCAAGTAAAAATTCAGGAAAGCAAGGGCAACAGCAGTCAGCACGATGGTACTGGTACCTATTGCAAAATTTGTAATATCATCCGGTTTAAAAGATTCTATTCAGTTAAGAGAATGAAACTAAGACAATGTTCACAGTAACAGCATTCCATGAGAAACATCATTTTTGAAACAAAATCATTAGAGCTTAGAGGGAAGCAAACCTTCTCATGTTTCCTCGAATGCTCGGCACCAGGATCATGGCGGCCACTTTTATCTTTCTTTTTCTCTTTGTCCTTGTCTTTACTCCTATCTTTATGACGATGTTTATGCTTCTTATGCTCTTTGTCCTTCTCCTTGTCTTTATCCTTGTGCTTTTTGGGCTTCTTCTCCTGGTCTTTCATCTCATTTTTAGATTTTCCAGCTATAGTGGGGATGCCTTTGTCAGACTATCAAACACCATGAAAGACATACTGATCAGCAACTATTATAACAGGCAAGACAATTTTACATCTCAGCGCAAAATTCGAGGAAACCCAAATCAAAAGCTCCAACTTCAGAAATCATAAAGGAATAAGAGGGTTGCTTAAAAGAAGCTGAATAAATGGAGTTAAATAATTCAAAAGCAGATATCTTACCGGAGACAAATCGACAGGAGCCGTTTCACGTAGTTGGAAGGCTTCTCTAAGGACATCTAAATCAAAGGGCCGGATGCATGAACTAGTCTCTCTTGAAAAGGAAGCATCCTGTGTGAGCTGATCCAACTGCATCTCCTCACCTTTCCTAATTGCTGTGTCTCCAGCCACATTGTGAAGATAATGTGTATCGGAAATTGATAACGGAAGTGACTTCTTACCAAAGAACTCGTAATGAGGCAACAACTTGAAGTGACTAATAAGATCGCGAGCACCTGTGAGTTCTCGTGGCCCTAACAATATATTTGGACCAAATCAATAACAGTTATAAACTATAGATATCTTTATTTAACATGAACACGTGCTAAATAGAAGAACAAAATTTGACAGTTTCTTTACATTTCAACAGAGTATCAAAGAGGTTGATCTAAGGAATTTTAGGAACCAACTATATGTTAAGGAACATGCAACATAACATGGCAAAAGACCACAAGATGCAATCTGCAGTCTGTTGGTAATAAAATTGTAAGCCTGCCATAACACTCCATGGGCAATACTATAAATTCCTCTGCTATCTAGAATATATTCATTTGACACCTTGAATATAAAAAAAACTCAATTAATGTTGAGTGTTTCTCTTCTTCTTTTTTTGGTTTTGCAGAAGCTTAGCTATAAACTCTTCCACATTCCATAAATTTCTAAAGTAACCTCAAATTTGAACAAACTACCAAAGACCTTGTCAAGACTTTGATCAATATAGTCAGAAATTTTGCTAACGTCAGATTCCTAGAGCATTACACTAACAGCTGATACCATCCAAATCTGCATGAAAATGTCTAAGGCCCATATTGCTATGTGGACTGGAAAACACTTTTGCAAAACCATTTCTCCGAAAAACAACCACATGTAGATCATAAAGATTCAGAAGCAGCACAACCTTGTATCACAAAATGGATGAAAGCAATTGCATCATTGTAAGCAGAAGAAGTCAGCATAAATGAGTTGGCAGTAAAACAATAACTTTACTTCCAGAAAGTAAGAGCAGTAGACTGTTAACCAAAGTTTCAGCAGCAAGTAAATCCGCCAACACGAGTCTGAGTAAGAATATCAGTCAATGAATACATTCATCTTAAATCTAAACCTAGGCATGCAATAAAGAGACGTGAAAGGTCAATGGTCTGCAGTAGCCAATATAAGTAACAAGCAAGGATACTGTAAGTTCCTATTTTTATTTTTTGAGGGAAAAGGTAAACACTGTAAAAGTCTCACCTCTTCCAAAATTCTTGATATCTGGATCCATCAATTAGCTCCCAGTAAATGAGTAGAGCATTATTTCCTGGGAAGTATCAGTAGGTAAGAAAAAGTCCAGAAATTTCTAGTGCATCAAAGGTCAATCTACTCGTATGACTAGAATTCAAACAAACTGGCATTGGAGAAAACTGCAGAATGTAACCTCAATACAACCATAGTGAAAATGAAAGTATTAATAGAGCTCATAACCTTGCCAGTATCATTTTCAAATAAATGTGGCCTTAATGCCATGGATTTGACACTGGCCACTATTGTACAATGGCATCTAATGTTATTAGAGAGCTAAAGTGCACAGTGCCCCAAGAAATTGTGTATAACGACGTCCAATGTTATCTACTGCGGTAAGTCCAATGTCGCCCAATAAAGAGTGTATGATCAGCCTAAAGATTAGTTTTTTCAAACAGTTACTTCACAAACACAACTCAAACAGTTTCTTCAGCCAAAAGATTAGTTTTTTCAAGCAGTTACTTCACAAATGCAACTCAAACAAACATTTTGATCCTTGACAAGACTGAACAATAAAACTAAAAAAGGACCAAAACCCACAACTCAACTTGAAATAGACAAAAACAAATTAACAACAACCAACACCACTATAGCGAGAAAATAGTACTAATATAACATTATAACCGTCAATAAACAGGTATTTGAACCCCAATTACCACTTTAATCAACTAACTCCAGTTACCACAAAAAAGCTGATGTCATTACAGTTATGCTTTCCAAATTATCATTATCTCACACATCCGTGGATCAATGTAACATCTTTATCTCAGAAATTAAAGTGTACATCAGTAATAGAGAATTAAAATTCCCAACTATGTAATCAAGCTTACTCAATCAAACGGAAGGATATCCAATAGGTAAATTAGGCTCCACGAAGCACGAAACTCTTCTTCTCTCCAATTGAATCAATAATCAATTTAGGGCTTAGGGTTTGAAAATTAACCCGTAAGGCTGACGGAACCCTAATTTTGCAATTTCGCGGATTGGGTCGGGACAGAAGAAAAAGGCATTATTATTGGGACATCGTATTATTTTATTGTTATTTCATCGGCGATGACGTGACTGTGCTTCTTTATTGTGTCATGTTGACGTTAATTGTCCCTGGCTGACATGGTTTATAGAGGGGTTTTTTGTCATTTCATCTACTTGGCACAATAAAGACGGAAAATTTCTCTTTTCCCCCCAAAACTTGCAATTTTGGCTGAAAATTCAGATTTTTTATAAAAATTTCAAAATATACAAGGAAAACACGTGTGATGTGTGATTTATATGATTTTTTAAGTGAATTGAGATGAGGGAGGTGGACGTTAACTTAATGCATTTTAGAAATTAAATTTACGAATTGCATTTGTGAAATATAATTTATAAACTGTCAGCGTAAATGTCTAGTATTTATGTCAAAATAGCACATTTGTAGTGCTAGCAGTAAAACCAATATAAAAAAGTTCAGCTCCAACACGTGAACTATAGGTCACACTAAAATAACTTTTATCGTTGCTTCAAGACTCTTCGTGAAAAAAGTTCGTTCGATGCACGAAGTGTCTTATAATCACGCATGATTCGGAAAGGACTGCGTCCTGAAAATGTTACGTATGTATATCTCATAATCACGCAAGATTCAGAAAGGACCGCATCCTAAAAATATTACGTACGTATATCTCATAATTCAGAAAGGGCCACATTCTAAAAATGTTAGGCAGGTATATCTCATAATCACGCAAGATTCAGAAAGGTCTGCATTCTAAAAATGTTACGGAGGTATATCTCATAATCACGCAAGATTCAGAAAGGGTTGCCGCATCCAGATGTTACGTAGGCATCCTACCTCAAGACAAACGATCGACTGTTGATTTCATAACTCGAACTCGTGACAAACTACTTTATCGTTGCTCGAGCTCTTGCAGGGTCCACAAATAGACAAATCCTAAGAGTGTTTTTAATGATGAATTCTACGGCTCGAACCTCTCTAACTCGTAGATCACATAAAAAAGTACTATCTGAACAACAATAATAACGTACCAATGTAATTTTATAAGTGTGTCAGGGGAAGATAGGAATGTACCCAAACCTTATCCCTATATTTGTGAGGTAGAAAGATTAATTTTCGGTAGACCCTCAGATCAAAAGAAACATAATTGATGTAGAATTGCGGAAAATAAAACATTAGAATATCAAGATACAAAACAAAAAATTACAATCTTAATCCAGATAGTACTACTATTTAAGAGAATCACTTCTAATTTTATGCTACTATAACTAGTACTTTAGTTAAGCTGAAGGCATTTAAAGATGCTTGTATTTTGTATGAAAGAAGAATCCAGAAATTAACTGCGCAATTATCTTCGGCCGTCAACCATACCCTTCTTCAAACCAGTCATTCTTGGACATTGTTTCTTCTTCATACTAGAAAAAAAAAAAAGAGAGAGAGAAAACGTGGAAGTTTTAGTAGAAAATAGTTGGCTAGATAGAGCAATGGGTTCCCTAAAAATCAAAGCGATTCTTTGTATGCAATTGATATCTCTGTTAATTGGAGTTTTCAGTGTTATTGGGATAAAGGGTAGTTGGGATATGGAAGAAGGAATGCTACGAAAGCGAAGCGGAAACCAGAGAGAGTTCGATTATTTCAAGTTATGTTTCTTATGGCCTGGCACTGCTTGCCAACATACCACCAAATGTTGTTCTTCCAATCCCTGTTGCCGGTAACTTCTACTATTTCTTTTTCAAATCATTTTTGTAATACTTAGTCAATCAGGTGGTTAACAGATTACAGATACTCCATCCCTCTGCCCATTTTTACTTGTCATGTATTGGCCTGTCACCCAAGTCAAAATAGAATGACAATATTACTATATCACCCCCTATTATTGATGTGTAACCTAATGATTAAGATCAACAAAACATACTTTAAAAGTTGTGCAACCACTATGGTAAATTATCTCTTGGTTTTCCAAACTGGACAAGTAAAGATGGATAACTATTTTTAGTATAAAGGACAAGTGAAACTGGATGCAGGGAGTGCTTGTCATTTTAGAAGTTCAAGACAACAACAAACCCAGCTACAAATATCTGTCTCAAAATACTTGTCAGTTTTAGAAGTTCAAGACAACAACAACAAAAATCCCGGTGTATTCCCACAAGTAGGGTCTGGAGTTCAAGACAAAACTAATTATTTTTGTCTCATTTTACCCTTATTAGTAATTTTTCTCGAAGACCACAAACACCTCAAGTATGACACATCAATAGAGTTAACATTCAATGAAGAGAGATTATATCTTAAGACATAAATCAGTAATCCTTCTTCTTCTTCTTTCATATCTCAAATTAGTTATGTACCGCGTAGTTAGGTCGGAACTTGGATAAAGAAGGATGGATGCATTTTTTTTTTTTTTTGGTGAAGGAGGATTTTATTTAGTGATACGAAGCATACATTACATCAGAATACCAAGTTTAGCTAAATTATTACGTCGAGAAGAAGAGACTTTTTTAGTAATATAATGCTCTACTTTATCTACTTGCACTTCTTGTAGCAGCCAGGATGGATGCATTTGGTTGCCAGTTAAGTAAAAATGGTACAATAATAATATGAATCCACAATATAGAAACATATTTAATTGACCATTGATTCCTTTCTTAGCCACTTTTATTTTTTCTCAGGTTGTAAAATTATATGTCTAACGAAATTTTATTATATTAAGCTGGTTATGCGTTTTGTAAGGATTTGATGACATTTGAGGTGGAGGCTTACCTTCTTCTTTTTTTGTGTGTTTTTTCAGCTCGAACTCACCATCTGTATTCACGATTCGTAAGTCGTATTCTGATTTGGAAGGATGTATTCTTATTTTGTTTTCATGTTGTGCTATGTGAGAGCTAGAATTGTATAAGGTTTCTCGTGCTTCAGATGGACTTTGGCCTGATTACAATGATGGAACTTGGCCTGCATGCTGTTCTGGTTCCAAATTTGATAAGAAAGAGGTATATTGCTAACCCATTCCACTGCACCACCATTTTATTCCGCGAGGACTGTTTGAAGAGAGAGTTAAATTGGTGCAACTGTTACTGTTTAGATAAAGACTTGTTTGAAAGGAAAATTAATTGGTAGGACTGTTAATGTTTGGTTAAAGACCGAAAGCACGCTGTCTCATGGAAGATGGGTGTGTGCTTAGAGCAATTTATTGGCTGTGAAGGCTACAAATAATTTGTATCCATAATGCACCAGCTGCAAGTGTTGGTGCGCTTTAATAGGGTAATATCCTCTTGTTATGAATTTATGATTCAAGAACTGTTTACATTGTTTGTCGATTCTGCGATTGACTCCAAATCCAGAAGCATTTGTCACAGAGAATAAGCTTCCGACAAATGAAGAATTTTCAGGACAAATGTGAAAGTATAAAGTATCACAGTTCTTAATTAAGTATGCAGATACAGTTTGAATGTTAAGCCCATCAATATCTTTGCTGGCATGTTGCTTCAAGTCATATATATTTAATATGAGCACCTGCAAGTTCTTGACAGAAGGATCTGTGATAATTCCATTAACTAATTAGAATATTGAGAATTCAGCAGATGAGACTGAATAAAGAAGCTTATATTTTTTCAACTTTAAGGGGCATGCGTTTTCTACTGCATATATATGTATAAATATTCATCAGCACTGACTGAAACATTTTGTGTTTTGAGTTTATATATCCATTCATTCTGTAGATTTCAACATTGCTCAAGCCTTTAAGGAAGTACTGGCCTTCTTTTAGCTGCGACGACTCCTCAACCTGCCATCATGAAAAAGGAACATTTTGGGCTCATGAGGTGGTTTTCATTGTTACTTCTACTAATGATTGATAAAGAATTCAATACAATTCAAGGAACTAACATGTCCTCCTTGCATTTCTTGTATGCTGACCCTGGCGATATTCAACTTCAGTGGGGTAATTACTGTTTGCCTTATTCATATTCAGTTTATATATATCTTGCAAGACAACTGACGGCGCTGAGCAAGATTATTTGATTGAAGTGAGAAGCAAGATTCTTTACTTACCATAAGGATGTATAAAATAGAAAGTACCTTATTGCTGACATCTTCTAACAATATAGGTTCCTTCTTCTCCTGGATTAATCACATTAACATTTTACCGTCCCTGTACGCTCTCATTTTTCATTCTTTTTTCTTCTGCATTTTTTGACAAGTCAAAAAGATAAAAAGTAAAACAATATCATATGACTGTTTGCGGATAATAAAGCTGAAGTTAAGGCAAGTCTGAAATGTTATTTTCCACTAAATATAGGATAACTTTTTCTGTCCTTTGTCCTGTCTCTTGTCTGGCAGCCAAAAAGAACCCTCTAGTATTGTCTTTTAACTTCTGAATCAAGCACCTAACTGTAATATGGAGAGGTTAACATAGGGGCCTTACCAGCCTACCAACTGCAACCTAAAGTTCAAAGTTTTGTGTTTGTTGCACTTGTAAATATTTAATAGGGACAAAAGTCAGACTGGTAGATGTTTTTTTAGTGTGATCTTTCATAATTTTATGTCATTGTTTGCAGAAAAACACGGGACATGTTCTTATCCAGTTGTTCATGACGAGTATGAGTACTTCCTCACGACTTTGAATGTTTACTTCAAATATAACGTCACTGTAAGTTGACTGTTATTCTATTTATTTACTCCAATGAACTTTGCTTTTTTGTATATTTTCTATTAGGTTCTAAACTGTGATTTAGTTAATTATTTGCATATATTCAGTATTGGTGCGAAGAAATTGTTTGATGCGTCAAAAACAACAGCAGCTTAATAGCTCATCTGGAATAACTTGGTTTATATATTACTCCCTCTGTCTCAGTTTATGTGATACACTTTCTTTTTTAGTCTGCCCCAAAAAGAATGATACATTTTTATATTTAGAAATAATTTAATTTGAAATTTGCCCTTTTACCCTTAATGAAATGATTTACAGCCACACAAATATCCATGGCTTGTTTTAGACCACAAGTTTCAAAAGTCTTCCTTTTCTTTCTTAAACTCCGCGCCTAGTCAAACTATATCACATAAATAGGGACAGAGGGAGTATTTTAAAACTTCAATCACGTATTTTACGAAATCCTTCCTAATAAAATTTCTCTTGGCCGATGTAAACTTTTAAATGGATGACCGTCTACAATATCAGATACACAAGTTTGTGGTAACACTTACAGCAGGTGCTGGAATTTGTTTCTTTGCAATAACTTACTGCTCGTTGAGTATCCTTTGTGAAGATGCAAAATATAACTAGAGGGTTAGCAATTAGACATTATTATACTGAAAAAAATGAACACTTCCTTACATGTGTGCTGACTTCTTTCTTAATTAACTGCATCATAACTTTCTGGATATGTTAAGCATTGAATTACTTAACATTCTTTTAGCATTCCATGTTGAAATGCTTTTTCTTTTTAAAAAAGGTCACTACAACTTCATTTCATTTGGTTGAAAACCTATATGTTATTCCTCTTACTCATATAATTACATAGTGTGTTTCTGGTAGTTGACCTCCGCTGATCTACTTAAAAATTGAAATTAACCAGGGAGTTCTGTTTGAAGCCGGGTATGTACCGTCAAATTCTGAGAAATATCCACTGGGAGGCATCATTTCAGCCATTCAAAATGCCTTTCATGCAACTCCAGAGGTGATATGCTCAGGCGATGCGGTGGAGGAACTTAGAATATGCTTCTATAAGGATTTCCAGGTTGGTTCTCTCTGATCCTCTGAATGAATAATTCTACGAAAAGAATCATTAGCTTATCAAATTATCTATCGAGCCGTGAAAAAGATATAACAAAAGCCAGAAACAAATCCACTATCCGTTTTACGTCAAGCAATGTGTGGAGCAACTGCCGATTAACAGTAAAAGCAATATGTATAGGTGGATCGAATCATCAAATGCCCATTGAAATAGGATCCACACAAGGAAAAGCACTTGCCGTTCGTTGGTTATTAGCGGCTTATTGCTTATTGATCCCAAAAAGTGGATCACGCTCTAATAGCTCCGAATGAATTAAACACATGCATTGAGATACGAAGGCTTCTTATTCCACAACAACGAAAGCACTTTTTCACTCTTTCATATACTAGGGGAGTTCAAAGAGTTGCTTAGTGGATTACTTGATTTGATAAGGCGATGTTGATGGGCTCATTTAAGATGTCTGTCATTGTTTAGGCTACGACATTTATTATGTCCTTCAATAGTGCACTCCTTGTTTGTTGTTAACTTCTTTCCTTATCCAAATACAACATGTAGACGTTATGTGCATTCAATTTAGAGATGGGCAATTCTGTACTTCCCTTCCAAATTCATTCATCTTAATTCTTACACGTTAGCATATAAAATGGACTATCTTAATTCTAAAACTCTGCTTGGTTAATCTTATGTCTAATTGTCTTTTGCTTAATTTAATATCAAAGCATGTAATTGTATATTGTCAGACTACCATCCCCAAAGTTCCCATTTCTATCAGTAATGTGAATAGGGTTTTCAATTCATGTCTCTTTTACAGCCTCGTGATTGTGCAAGTGGATCTATAATTAAAAGTGGCGGAGCCTCTTCAGGGTTATGTCCTCGGTATGTCAGCTTGCCAGCATATGGATCATCGGGTAAGTAACTTCCACACAATCTGGGCGGTCATCTTTATTTAATAAGTTTAGTTAAACGGAATGGATTAAAGCTTGATCAGTTTGCTATCCGATCAACTAATATGACATTTTTGGAGGTCAAATGTCAGCATGTTCTGTTGATTCGCACTATGTCTTACTAGACAAGCCTACAAATGGTCTAGCATTGTTGCTTTTTCTAAATCTCCTTACTTTCTGTAAATATTTCACTTCTTTATGAGTTTACATGTTGACCAATCAAATAAATAAAAAGAAAACTATGAAATTATCCGAGATAATGTACAACAACAACAACATACCAAGTGAAATCCCACTAAGTACCCCTACCTTGGGAGGTAGAAAGGCTGCTTCCGGTAGACCCTCGTCATAAGGACAAGCAGTTCAAAACAGTATAAAAAGCCATGGCATATCCGAGATAATGTATCGGAATATATTAATTTTTTCCTTACAAGTTCAGGCATATGTTTTAGTACTCACTTCCAGAATCTTTAGAATTCCTTTCTGTATTTTATTTCGTTTATTAATATAAATTGGAGAACTTGTTAACAGAGTACAAGAAGATGTGTGTGTATTTCTTGTTTCATCACTTGTTCTCCTGATCTCCTTTTGAACACTCCCTGTCATAGGCTCTTTTTCATGCGATTTTGCAGCTTTTTAATAAGCTTATCCCTTGCTTCTCCTGAAGGTAACAAACAAGTCGCTGGGATCAGTTTCAAGCTTTGCTTTGCAGTTCACTTACTAATGATTTTTGCATTTATCTGAGAAGGTAGCTGAACTCCCAACTCAAAAAGTTAAACCCCACGAGTAATGAATAGGTTGTGGCAATTAGGTTAGGCCTTCAGTTATCTTTTTGACCTAGGAACTGTATAATTATCAGATCGGGTCAGCAGTATGAAGGCTCATGTTTTCTCTTTCCAACCGTATCCTCTCAAATGTTTAATTCATCTTCACATGTTTCTCTAGGGTATTCACTATGTTTAATGCAGTTTGACGTGAGTTCTTTTTTTTTTCTTTTCAGGTAGTTACTTGAAACTGTCTTGACTTTTGTCCTTTGGTTTCACAGGGCTTAACAACCATACAACGTCAGTTCTTTTATCTGAGTGATAGTCTTACAGCAGTTTCATGGTCTAAGCGATGGTCTGAAGTTTAAGGCACTACAAGTTTCAGCTTGCTATTTATAAACGGTAGGCTCTTGTAAAGATTATTATGAGATGATGTTGATGTAGGTCTTATCGAAATAGCATCTCAACTAGGATTGTTTAATTTGTGGTGCATAAAGATACATACTATTGGTGACTTTGCCAATTTCCACCGTACCACCTAATATTCTGCAGAATGAATCCTGCGTTTGGCTTTGTTGTATGGTTCCTTCTGTGAAAGTTAGTGCTTGGAGGAAGAGTTGTTTTGTTATTTTAAACAGAAATGTTTGTTCTTATTTTGATTAGCATATGATAATGTGAAACGCTTGGAGATATATTCATTGTCCAGCTTTCATTCGCATTTGCAATGGCAAGGAGCAATACTACAGTATAGGAATGTGAAAGTGTTCTACCAGCAAATGCAAACCAATGATTACATAAAGATTTTTGTGATGTTCATTCATCATTGTGAAAAGAGGACCTTTTATAAATATATCATCAGAAATAATTCAATCAGGTCGACGTGAAGATTTTTTTTTTTTTTCATACTTCAAATTGATTGATAGAATTATTGAAAGTGGATGGAGAGAACCTCCAAAGGGTAGAAATTATATAAATTAGATGGAACTCCTGAAGTACGATAACTCCTCCATACCACGCATGAAAATACATCTCTTCATTCAGTCAAATCGTTGCTTCATCCATGTAAACAAGCAACATTTTGAAATCCTCAATGTCTTTTCAACCTGAAGAACTTTTATCCCACTTAGACTCACTTTCTTTTCATCACCATGTAAGATTTAATGTCAGATTTGTGAAAACACATAAATATTCCCAATGATCAGGAGACGAAACTTCTCAGATAAATAATGTGCTGAAAGCCCTAGACTGCAGCCCCCACCATTTTACAGCTTCCAATTTTCTATAGATTGTATTTTGAAGCAATTATTTTACGTGAACATATCTAGAGGGCTATATTCTCAATCATTTTGTTTCCTCCTGACCACCTTCTTATCGTATAACCGCACAAGCTGATGATGTAGGCAAAGGTGCATTCAAACAAATCCGTCTCAAATCCTGTCAAATGTGCTGACTGGTTTTTTCCCTCTTACCAGCAGAAGTGCACTATGTCAAGCAGTACAAGGATCTGTTGTCACTAAGCATATTCGCGTTCTCCACGGGGTACAACAACATACCAAGTGAAATCCCACAAAGTGGGGTTTGGGAAGGGTAGAGTGTACACAGACCTTACCTCTACCTCGGGAGGTAGAGAGGCGTTCTCCACGGGGTGTGCAAATAATTTGGTAGAGGACTAAAGATATTCTACTTAAGTCCAGGGATCAGCCAACACATACAACTCAATATCCGTCTCGGCTATCCCCAAGCTGGCCCAATCTTTTGCTTGGTTCAACATGAGGCAAGCTTCTTTCCCTTGCATACCTCCAACACAACCAAAAATAGGTTCCAACTGAATCAGTCTAAAAACAAGAAACTCTGCATTCGGGAAATGCGTGGTGATGCTCATCTTCTGTGGCTTCACAGCTGAGCAAAAAATCACCATCTAGCATAAGAGATGCTCGCTTCATTTCACATATCAACGCGTCAAGGTTCTCATATATCTCGTTGCATCTTGGATGGGCTTTATCCCCAACAAGGAACATGTGTAGCACAGACTTGATCTCAATCCAGCTACAACCTGGCTCCTTCTTGAGCCCACCATACCTCATCACTTTCCTCATTTCAGCAACTTCTTTCCACATTCCTGCATCAGCATAAATATTTGACAAAAGTATATGAGAAGATGAGTCCTCGGGGTCCAATTGCAAGAGACATTTTGCTGCTTTTTCTGCTACCTCTACATTCCCATGCATCTTACACATACTAAGTAGAGTTCTCCAAATCACATCATCAGCCTCAAAAGGCATGTCTTGAATAAGCTTCAATGCTTCACAAATTTGGCCTGCCCTGCCTAATATGTCAACCATACATGAGTAATGTTCTAATTGAGGATCTAATCCATAGTTATTCGACATTGAATTGAAGTGTTGCAGTCCTTTTTCGACAAGCCCTATATGTGCACAAGCTCTTAGGACTGCAAGAAAAGTTGCATGATTTGGTCTTACATTCTGAAGTTGCATCTTTTCAAAGATCTGTAAAGCCTCTTCTCCAAGACCATGTTGGGCATAGCCACAAACCAGAGCATTCCATGTGACAAAATCCTTTTTTGGTGCTTTCTCAAACATCAACCTGGAATCCTGCATGTTTCCACATTTCGAGTACATATCAACAAGAGTGCTAGTTATGAAAACATCGGATTGCAATTCTTGCTTTATAATTTGAGCATGAATTTGCTTTCCGAGCCCAACAGTAGCTAGATTGGCACAGGTATCAAGAACTGTTGCGAAGGTAAAGTTATCAGGCTTCATTCCCTCTTCCAACAGTTTAGAGAAGAATTTCTGAGCTTCCTCACTTTGTTCACGCAATGAGAAGCCCGATATGATTGCATTCCAAGAAATAATTGTCTGTTCCTCCATTCTCTCGTGAAGTTTCTCTGCCTCTTCTACCTTTTCACATTTGCAGTACATATCTATTACAGCACTCCCAATGAAGCACTCCAATCCCATACCTGATTTTATGATTCTATTGTGAATCACCATGCCAATGTTCAAATCTTGACGAGCTGCACAGGCCTTTAAAACACTACCATAAGTGAATTCATCTGGTTCCATCCTTGACTTAAGCATCCGAAAAAATAGTATCAAAGTTTCATCCTCATGTCCATTCTGCTCGTGAGCTGCAATTATTGCATTCCAAGATACTGCATCTCTTATTTCCATTTCGTCAAACAGACGTCGAGCTTCACATGGTGCTTCACATTTGCCATACATGTCCATAATGGCATTTGCAACACAAACATTGGACAAAAATGGGGTCTTACAAGCAACCCCATGTAGCTGTATTCCCTCTAAATGCCCTTTGAATACTGCACAGGCGCTAAATGCACCGGATAGGCTTATTTCATCAAACCCAAGATAAGACCTCAGCAAAAGCCGGAATAATAATACAGCTTCATATCCTTGATCACCTCGAGCAAACCCAACAATCAAGGCATTATAGGATTGCAAAATATGATTTGGCAACAAGCTGAATACCTTCTTTGCATCAGACAAACTGTTACATTTTGCATACATGTCCAAAGTGGCAGTCGCTACAATGACATCAGACCCAAAATCAGTTTTCAATGCATGACCATGCAATTGAGAACCCAATTTTAAGTCAGATAACCCTGCACAAGACCTGAATACACTAGCATAAGTCGATTGACTCACCCCTACTCCTTCTTTTTGCATATTCTTGAAGAGGTGTAATCCATTGGCAAAATCATTATTTTGAACGGAACCTGCAATCAAAGCGCTCCAAGAAACCCAATTCTTTTCGGGCATCTCATTAAAGAAACATAACGACTCGTCCAATCTCTTACATTTCGAATACATATCCACCATTGCACTCCCTGTCACCACATCAGTAGCAAGACCCAACTTGACCACTAACCCATGCACTTGCACCCCTAACCTAAAATCTTCAATACCCGAACAAGCTTTCAAAATAACAGCAAAAGTTGTTCTGTCAAAACCAATACCATCTCTTCCCATTTCCAAAAAAACTCGAATCGATTTCCAGTAATTACCATTTTGCATATACCCCGAGATCAACGAATTCCAAGAAATTGCATCTCTTTCCGGCATCAAATCAAACATCAATTGCCCCTTCTCCATATCATTAACCATGGAATACCCAAAAATCATGGCATTCCAAGAAACAGTATCTCTCACAGGCATTTTATCAAACACTTTATCGGCATAACCCAAGTTGGAGCATTTTATATACATTTGAATCAAACAATTAGTAACAAAAACAGTGGGTTGAAACCCAGATATTATCATCCGAGCATGGGCTTGTTTGCCTGGTTCTTGAATGCAATGTTTTGCACATTCTTGATATATATGAGAAAAAGTTTTCCTGTAATTTGGGTGCATTTGGTTTGCTGCAAGTGTTGTAAATCCAGGGCAATGTTGCATCCATTTATATCTATGTGTTGATGGAACAACAAGAAATCGAGTTGTCAAGTGTTGGCGAAGAAGGAGACAAGCCATTAATTTTTGAAATCATGCTTTGGCGGGTGTTCCAGGTTCATACTACATGGAGTTTAAAATACTCCGTCCTTGAACAAAGAAAAGAAAGAAATGATGACATTTGCTAACCTAAACTTTCGTTCACTATGAATTTTGCACTCTCTTTTTTAGAATAATAAATTGAAGTGCATATTTGACCATATTCATATTAATTAGTGTACCATTTTAGTGACTTGAAAAATATTGGCTTAATGCATCATGCATGTGCGGCCCCAAACTTATCACTTTTTATTTTTATTTTGACACTTCAATAAGTGTTGCTTCTGTTGAATCTCTGGACTCGTCTTTAAGTGTGTTTATCAAATACAATTCGACTTACATAGTATTTTATCTTCAACGTAGCAACATGCTAGTATATATTCTAATTTAATGATGCCATTTTTTAGTTAAGATCAGCAGCAACTTAGAGGGGAAAAAAGAGTAGCTCTTAATTAAGCCGGCAGTGGAAGAGCAGAACCAGCAGAAACCGACACATCCATGACCTAAAGAATAGCTTGCTACATGTCTAAATTATTACTTCGCCTTCATCTCCAATTTAATTTTTGCCTCTAATAAAAATCAAATTTAGGGGTTTGATAGACACACTTGAAGACGAGTTCGGGGGTTCAATAGAAACAACACGTATTTGGGTGCCAAAATGAAGAAGAAGAAGAAGAAGAAGAAGAACAACAAGAAGAAGAAGAAGAAGAGAGCCACATATGCATTAAGCCAAAAATATTTGTGGAATGAGTAGTTAATTATATAGGTAGCAGTTGACAACTGCTATCTATAAAATTGCATTTCAAAAACTACAAGTTATTTGTGTGTATCTTTCGACAAATGTGACCCATAAATCATGCTTGATATTTGAGATCGCTACTTTTTAAACTTGTGATCGAAAATAAATTTTACATACTTGTAATTATGAATCATCTCGTTAATGTTGAAAACTAGTATATGCATCCGTGCGATGCGCGGATTGTTTAAAAAAAAGAGGAGAGAGATAATAGAAATAGATGTATATGAACAATGTAATAACAAAATTGATTTCTTCTTCATCTCTGACCCATTTCAACTCAATAAAGCATAAACAGTAAATAAAGATAAACTTGACAAAAGTAATCAGCCATGAAAAATCTACAGATGCATTATCACTTTTGTTTTAGCAAAATTTAAAGGAGTATCGTTTGTTTATGCGCCCTCTTTCGGCTATATAGCTGTTATGTGAGAATGTGGTTTGGATCAATTCTCTCCTCATTTTTCCTTTCCTCTCCCATATGCATAATAAACATTTAAGGAAAAAGTTATTTCTTCGGAAAACTTTAGTTTTTCACTTTCTCTAATGGAACTCCTCTTCCTGACCTTCTTTTGGAACTCTTGTGACCAAAATTTTCCACTTAGGCAATCAATTGGTGATTTCAAGATAAAGAATCAAGTGATACTGCCGTAACATGTCCAAATTTTAAGGCAAAAAATTTAAAGAACAAAAAACCTCATAAAAGTAAAATAATGGATAATTGATAGTGATACTCATTGGAATCATTCAATAATTACACTTAAAGATAAAGTATTTCTTTTGAGGTCAAATTGTACCTTAATATTTTGTCATATGAATTTCCAGAATAATAAAATATAAATAAAATTATATTTAAGAAATTTTGTGGGATTATATAACTTTCAGAATAGAAAAATAAATTATCTTTAAATGACTTCTCTTTTGAAAATAAAATACTCATATGGATCGGCTGATCTATTGATTCTCGAGTGAAAACTTCATTGAGTATATATCTTATAATATGAAGATACTTCAAATGAAAAGTTAAAGAGTGCAAAAACAGAAGAAAAATATAGATATCAAACCTGTCTGTCCTCTTTTACCTTTTAGTAATTAGTAGGCGTTTGGCCATGAGTTTTGAAACCATGAAATCATAGTTTCAAACCAGCGTTTGGACATGCGTTTTTACGCATGATTTGAAACAATGGTTTCAAACCCCAAATCATCCAAAAAGGCATGATTTGGGGTTTGAAACCGTGGTTTCAATTTTTTTAAATATAAAATTTAACCCATAAGTTTATATTTTATAAAAAAAGACCCATAAGTTGGTAGATATTTTTAACAATTACCCCCATCAATCATTTACCAATCTCATTAACTTCCACCAAATTTTATTTATGTCTACGAACCTTTTAATTTTGTAAAAAAAGACTCATAGTTTAATTTTATTTATTGAACTAAAATTTGATCAATTGATGTTGTATTTTTAGAAAGGTCTTCTAATATTAATTTTGAGCCGGTTGTTATGAATTAGCGTATTAATTTTGTTATGAACTATGACCTGCTCATTTGGTAAGATTGTATAAGAATTGAGAATGTTTTGGTAGTTTTCACAACTTATGAATTTTTATGTCTATAAGAGAAAATACTCCTTAAAATATCCAAATTGCATGTCCAAACATGGTTTCAAATAATGATTTCAAATCATGTCCAAACGGGCCCTTAGTAATTATCCAATTTTGGTATCGGGTGCTATTACATAGAGGAACTTATTCCTCCAATAGACCAACATATAAAAGCTTACAATATTCAAATATACATAACATATACGTTGCTAAAAATAAACTGATACACTATACAATAAACTATAAATAGTGAACAAACGAATGCCATTCTAGAATGTTGTACCTTATTAATATTTTGATATTTCTTCATTTATTGTTGTTGCAAAATAAATATGAACCTCGATCTACTCTCTCTCTATATATATATATACTATTGCACAACTAAAAGAGCTATCAAAATGATAACCAAAAAAAACTATATACATTAAAGTTTTTGCATGACAGAACATACGAAGCTTATGAAAAATGAAATTTAGAGAGGCAAGACTGAAATAACTGGCCACAAGACTCATATTTTTTTATGCAGAAAAATTAAATTAACACTTAATATCCACTAATCTTTTTTTTTTTTTATATAGATAAGGTATAGTATGTATTTGAAAATGGTAGTATTCCTATTTAAAAAAAAAAAAAATCCTTTAAAAAGCTGGAGCTTGAAGCAATACATAACCATGGACTAATGATTTGCTAATATTATTTATGCAGTGAACTATGAATAGTGAACATGCGATTGTTGTACCTTATTAATATTTTGATAATTCTCCATTTGTACTGTTTGTTACACAAATCTCTGCACTGCAATTCGTCCAAATTTGAAATACCCAAAATTCCAGTTCTTCTAATTACCAATTATTTTGAGCATTCATCACTCTGCGTTTAAGAAATTTCAACAGAATTTTAGAATAAACCCACTTTAAATGAGACAAAAGAAGAAATGAACACAAAACAGAGTATAACCTTTGTAATGTCGTAAAAAATACAGATTCTCTGAATTCTTCAATGTTTGGCTGAAACTTTTGTAGATCCTCGTCCACTTATCATAAAACTAAAGCATGTCCATAACCATCCGCAACTTCAATTCATATCCATCATTTTGCAGAAACTGTCTCTTGAAAACGTTTCGGAAAAAGTAATTACAGAAGAACCAAAAATATGCCTCGATTAAACTGATGGCAACTTGGATGAAACTAAAAAACAATTACAAAAGCATTTATCATTCTCCACTACTAATTGCTTCATACCTCAGTTAATATCAACAACTGCAGCCAAAGAGTAAAGCTCTTCCTTTGCATCTTCATCATTGTTCCTCTTACAAGCCATACAAAGCCTCATCATTTGTTTCACCTTCTTGCACCTTATTTAGTAAATCAGTCCACATCTTATCAAAGTTAAAATGTTATCGATTTTTAAGAAAAATCTTCTACAAAATAAGAGCAACAAAAGATAAGACATACATGCGAGGTATAGCCATACTAAGTAACCTAGAGAGAAGACATCTGATTGTTGTAAAAAAATCAGAGTTTTTGGACTAAAGTAGCACTTGTAACTATGTGTTGAGTTGTGGGAGTGATTGTATGTGATAATGCACGAGAGAAGTGGGGAAAGGGTAGGGGAAGATCCACCCTTTGGGGTGGGGGTGGCATGGCACCCCCTAGATTAATAATTTTTTTATATACTTATGTTGTAATTTGCTTAAATTAGGTGAAATATTTGATCCTGCCACCCTCAGTCGTAAATTAGACAAAGATGTCACGGCTTGTAGACACACTTGAAGACGAGTTCAGGAGTTCAATAGGAACAACACGTATTTAGGTGCCAAAATGAAGAAGAAAAAAGGATAGGGCAAATTTAGAGGGCCGCATATGCATTAAGCCAAAACTATTTGTGGAATGAGTAGTTAATGATATACGTAGCTGTTGGCAACTACTTCTATAAAATTGCATTTCAAAAACTGCAAGTTATTTGTGTGTATCTTTCGACAAATGTGAACCATAAATCATGCTTGATATTTGAGATCGCTACTTTTTAAACTTGTGATCGAAAATAAATTTTACATACTTGTAATTATGAATCATCTCATTAATGTTGAAAATAAGAAATTTAAATTAAATTATTTATAAATATAAAAAAGTGACATTTTTTTTTTGACAAAAAAAAAAAGTGTGCCACACGAATTGATTCAAAGGGAGTAATTCTTTTTTACTTCATAATCTGACGGACTACACTCCAGTTTATAGTTGACAGCTCTCTCTTTTTTCAGCCACAACTTTATCGTGGAACATAAAAAATGTGGTTTCTAGTTATGTAACTTGTAATTTTTAAAAATATTTACAAATTAATGAACAGATAATGACAAAATTTAGAATGTCTGACACTTTTAGTCCGAACTCCTTTCCTTTTCACCCTTGAATTCCATAGAGCCTTAAAGAGAAATTTCTTCGGACAACAAGAGAAACAATTTGCAATTGCATCATTTATATATCCAATTCAAATCAAATAAATCTTCCTACCATTTGTCATTCATGGTATGTCATTATTGTTCGTACCACAAGAACAGAAGTCAATCTAGGATTTCTAGAATATGAGTTCACCATTAAAATAAAGAAGACAAAAATGCATTAAGCGGACTTGATCTCTAGTCCTCTAGGTAAATAATTCAAATTTCAACCCAGTGTATTATTTAGCTTTTTTATAGCATGGATTCCAGCAGGTAGTATTATACTAATTTTAGAAAATATATACCTAAAATCGCCTCTGCACAAGAAGCCAAAAGGTTACCATCATAGTGCACATCTACTTCACAAACATTTTCTTATAATTCGAACCATGTCGGATCAAAGTTTAGGCAATATGTCGGAAGTACGTATTACAGTTCAAGTTTCAGGTCATTTCCTTAAGTTTGAACTGCGATAACTTAAATTGTCCTAAAGTTTTAAAAGAAACGAGTCTTTACCTATATCAGTGTCTGAAATGCATGCAGACTTGAAAAAAAAAAATATAGATAGTGGATGAATAATACGAGACTTGAAATAAATACCCATAGATAGTTCATATCTGGCATTTGAACCTGGAATCCTCCAATTTTCTACAAGAAATCATTTCCAATGATCGCCTTGGACAAACTAAAAAGGAGATTGTTTTGTTCTTCCATCAAATCTACTCCCTCCATCCCATATTACTTATCCACTTTTTCCTTTACACACTCCTTAAAAAATCATAAATACTGATGTATTTTTACTACCTTACTTTATCCTCTCCAATAAATGCCTCTATAATTTCAAGCAAACTAATTATTAAGGATAGGATGAGAAAGATAAATCAATTCAATTTTGTAATTTGACAAATAATTTTGGACAGATATTTTTAATAATGTGGACAATTAATTTTCAGACAGATATTTTTAATAATGTGGACAAGTAATATAGGACGCAGAGAGTAAGTCCATGTTACTATAAATATATGTCCCAAACTACTTGTCTATTTACAAAATCAAGATAAAATTAACTAAATTTTTCCTATTTTGCCCTTAACATTAATTGTTTTTAAAGTAACCAATACTCTCTCCGTTCACTTTTCCTTGTCCAGTATTCCAAAAATAAATTTTCACTTTTACTTGTCACCTTTAGCATATCAAGAGAAGATAATTTTATTTTTCCTATTTGACCCATAATATTAATTACTCACTTCAAATTATTTTTCAAATCCAATAAAAATATGCACTAATTAATATGGACACATTAATAATTATGCACTTCATTTATTTCTTAAACAACATAAAAAATCTAAAATGAACAGAGGGAGCATTTATTAGAGTGCAATTAATTGGAGAGATAAAGGTAATGTAATAAAACTACACATTTATTTATGAAAAGACATGTAAAATGAAAATTGGCCAAGTAATATGAGATGAGTACTAGTTAAACTGAATACGAGACTCTTATTAACAACTTTTAGCAGAAAAATTGTCGTACATCAGTACTAGGAGACTGTTTGGATGGGCTTACGCCTATAAACTGTTTTCAGCTTATAAGCTAAAAAAAATAAGTTGGGGTAGTCTAACTTATTTTTTTTTGGCTTATAAGCTGAAAAATAAGCTACTTTAAATAAGTTAAGTCAAATGAGCCTAATTATTTTTTTGAGCTTCTTTTAAGCACAAAATGACTTTAAGCTGACCAGCCAAACACTCAAAAAAGCTGAAAACAGCTTATAAGCAACTTATAAGCCAATCCAAACGGGCTCTAGGACGACTCAAGGACTGTCATTCGTACACAAAAAAACAAAAAACTAAAGATAACAGATTTAAAGAACAAAAAACGAGACGTATTCTCTAAGCATAACAAAAGATGACAATTGAGAAATAATAGCAAAAATATCAATTGAGAAATAATAGCAAAAATACCAAAAAGAACTTCTGGGAGAAGACAGCAGGACAACTGAGGCAGATAATAAAACAACATTCAACACAAATATCAAGCAGCTGGAAATGACAAGTGAAAAGATGTTGCCCAGAAATGAATCCAACAACTCATCCCAAAGGCGATAATAAGTTGGCAAGGTTATCCTTGCAAGTGGCACCATTGATCAACATAAAACATTCCATGCCAGATTTATAAGGCTGAGTGAGAGTATAAAAATCTAGTACATTCGCAAACTGGTAAATTATCATTCTACAGAGCATGCAAAACTGAGATCTCAATAAAGAAGCAAAAACAGAGTATAACAAGAACATAAGCAACAATAATATTTCAGGATTCTTGCACTGCCGTTTACTCATCATCCGAATCATCGTCGTCATTTCCAGCAGCTGAATTCAAAGCATTCAGTCTCTCAATCAACTTAGCCTTCCTTTCCTCATATGTCAGCTTCTTCAGATTGTACCTGCAAAAGTATCCAAAAATGAATATGCAGAAAAGGGAGCACAGACAGGAAAAGAGAACATAATTTCCTAAAACCACTAATAATTTAGGGTTATATTAAGACAGACAATTTTAGCATATTAGTTGCTGCAGTCAGAAGACATGCTATAGTTTTTCCTACATGGCATTCTAGAAATGAAGAATCTAGACTAGCACCAAATGCGTATTCAATGAGAAAGAGGATTTGAAAATCCTTAACCCCAACTCACACAGTAAAATGCTTGAGAACTACAACACATGCCAACTCAAGCTTGAAATAATTATATAATACAAATATGAAACACAAAAGATGAAATCGAGTTAATCAGCCTAAAGACAATTTCAGACCTCTTGTGCTGTTTAGGAGGCTGCTTGTCAGATTTCTTTTGACTTGGATCAGCACGTATGGCAGCATGAACCTTCTTGTACGTCTCCTCTAGGCCATCGGGCTCAAGACCATTTTTGATGTACTCACTGAACTGTGACTGATATTTCTCCGGTTCATCTTCAATTAGAGTCTACAGACAGAAGGAGAAGTTTAGCACTATAGACATTGGGTGTACCTAGATGAATCCAATAACCATTCTATTTACCTTCATATATGTAGCAACATGGCCACCATATATGTACTTGCGGTGTACATCAGCATCAAGTTGCTTAGAATCCTTGCTGAATCCAGCAAACCTCTTCTCACTGTGAGGAATATCAAGTCCACCGTCCAACGCACCCTAAATCCCACCAGCAAAGAATTGCGTTTATGTTTAAAACATTGGCAAGGTCATAAGGGGAGACTCCAATAAACTTGAAAAAGACCACATTATTAAAGCACCAGACCCTTTGATTTCCTCGGACAATTGCAATCAGGGTCTCATACTGCCATATTTAAGCAAGTGGCTCGTTGGCTCATTCCTAAAAGATCGACACCTTTAGATAATTGGGAACTCTTTAACCTAAAGATTCATTTTACCGTTAATGACATGATCTCATACGAGCGATAAGGCATTTCACATACCACAAGATATTGAGGGTACTTGCGGTATGCTATGTACCATTTGCTCAAGTGTCAAGAAGTCTTCATTTGCTACAACTTTATCCCCAGTCAAGCATCGACATATAAAATGAAATGGAGGATAGCAATCTTGCAATGCAGTTTAGACAGAGACTAAGTGATGCAGCACCAATACCAAAAGCAGGATTATACCTTGAGAGCACCAAAAACACGATTTCCTGTAGTAGTCCTTAAAAGGCCAACATCCAAGAGAGCACGGAAAGGCCTCCTGCTTTCAGCAGGTTCAACAGAGTAATCTTCTCCATTGACCTGTAACGATTTGAAAAATCAGTTAACAAATAAAAGCTACTACTATAAACCGGACAAAACACCCAAAACCCTATAATACATCCAATTACCTCGAGGTTCCCTTCATACTCCTCGTCCATTTCAAGCTTTTTGAGAACTCTCCGTGCCAATAGAAGTCCAGTGCAGTAGGCTAACATTGAATATACATGAGTTAACAGTTCAATAAGAACTACAGAACTTCAAGTGAGATAACCAAACAAATAGAATAGCTCGTGTGAAAGTACCAGCAGCATAATTTGTCAGACCAACTTTAAGGCCATAGCGAGGCAGCTCGTTAGCATAAGCAGAAGCAAGAATCATATCACCAGCAATACTAGCCGACACAATTTGTGCAATTATGTCCCTATTAGTCTGGAAAAAATGTTAAGGAAGCAAAGTGAAGCTATTGTGCCCATAACTCCAACCCTACAGATCGACCTGACCCACAATATAGATTCATGTTGATCCTAATTACCACCATCAATCATGTGATACACATTTACTGTGACAATTTTGTGAGCCAAGCATGGAATATTAAATGGGCAACACATGTCAAATCAATAAACAAAATCCCTCAGCCAAGCATGGCATATTAAATGGGCAACACATGTCAAATCAATAAACAAAATCCCAAGAGGAAGCCATCCCATGTAAGTAATATTTCAAAAGTAAAGCATAAGTATTAGGATACAAATCGGACAACCAAACGATACTTTGGAGTGTTGTACTTATTTTTGTCCTGATTGATCAAGCGATTCCTGGCTCTATAGTCTGTTTTCCCCTCTGCAAGATAGTAAAGATTCGATAATAATCAGATCATGAATTGCAAAGTTTGAACAAAACAAAAGGGATTAAAGGAATATAAGCTATACCTCTCCTTCTCTTGAATTTAACCTGGTAACGCTTAAAATAAGCCCTTGTCTTCTGGACTTTGATGAAAGCCTGCAGCATATTTATTAACAGTGTCAAGCACAAGAACATGCATCAGAACGCTTTGTTGTGTTGGTGCATTCACATTAAATATGGTTTTTCTTAATAATCCTTTTAATTTGTTTAGGATTTATTTGTTGGTGGAAAATGCAGAAATTTTTTAGTATAATATAAACCCTAATTGGTTTTAGAAGACAAAAAATTAAGTGCAGCATGAGTCAAGATAGAAAGCAATAAATATCAATGATTCATCTCAGATATCTCAATAAGTTTTGGATTAATGTATATTTGATGTTTTATCAACTGTCTACTTTTTGTAGGTAACATAGCTGAAATAATAGTAAAGCTCCAAAATGCCACAAACTGAAAGAGACATCAGAACATCATTAAAGATTCATTTTTTAATGTTATCACTTATCAATGAAACCAATAAAATCATTTCTATGTTGTCAGCATAACAAATCAAATGAAATAATGAGAGCTGCATATTTTCTGACGACTATATGGTAATAACATTGCACCTATATACCAATCCTTACTGATTAAGACAAGATCCTTAGAGATTTGTGAATATGTGTAGCTATAAGAGTGAGTAGTAATATATGTTGTTATTTTAGTATTGTTATACGCACTGAATATTTATTATTACAGTAAATTTCTACGAGTTCATTCTCAAAAATTTATAATCTCTAGTTAACTAAACACTGACACAATAACTCGTACAAAGAGGGAAAAAAGCTTAGCATAAGCAGAGAAAAAAGCATATAAACCGTTAAGTTACGGAGATACGATGAAGAAATATACAAGTCGATTCACTAAAACATAAATGTAGCACATTCATCTCTTTCTCTTCCAAATATCGACTACTAAAACAACAACGAAGCATTGCAAGTGTAAAACAAAACCAAAAAATACAATACGGAACTTAAATTAGTGAATCTCACCATTGTTTAGCCTCAACAGGCGGCCGTAAGTAAGGAAGGAATGAGATAAACCTAATGGGAGAAAAGCAACTGACCTAACTTTTATACTTCACTAAAACCCTAGTCCAGCCCATGTTTTTGTTTTTACCTTTCTGGAGAAAATGGTCACTTATTTCTGGTGGTAGGTTCAAAATAGTCCCTTGGGTATCAACTGAGCCGTTTTGGTCCTTGAATTTTGGCTGAAGTGAGCACTTTTGGTCTCTGTTTACCAAATCTTGATTTTTAAATTTAACCGGAAATTGCTCAGACTCTTAAAATAGATCATAAATAACATAAACTACAAAATATGTAGGGTGAATCACTAAATTGATTAAATGACCTTTACAAAATATAACAGATCGCTTTTGTGTTATGTCAGAATTGTCCATGTATACATAGGGTCATATACCTCTATTCATTTTTTGTAAAAACCCACCTCAAAATATGTACTTACAAAAGTAAGTTTCCGTTAAATATTTTCATTTTCACAAGTTCTGATTAAGTTTCACAATCAAATTTTGGTAAAATATTGATGGAGACCAAAAGTGTTCACTTTTAAGTTTTGAGACCTTTAAGGACCAAACATGCCCAGTTGATGTTTAAGAGACTATGTTGAACCTACGATCAAAGACAAGGAACATTTTTGTCATTTTCTCAACCTGTTTGCCCCTTTTATATTTTGACTATGTTCCATTAAATTTTTTAAAGAACTTAAAATCAAATTCTAGTTTAATACTTCACCGAACTTCCTTTATCACACTTCTCTTCGGGAAAATTGTTGCACACTAATTTTTTTTTTCAACCGCATCTAATACAAGTTGCGAGGTGGTAGACAAAATATGTATTGAGCTAAAAAATAAATTGACCAAAAATTTTCTCACCTTGCTTTAAAATAAGGAAAATTTACTTGTCATATCTACCTCTAAGAGGTATTTATTGATAATACCTACTATTTAATTCATTTATATTTTGTAGCTACTGTGATTTCCTAATTTACATATCGTAGTTATACCAAATACATAGAGTTATTCCACCGTATTAAGCTTCTCCCTCACCTCTCTCACTCAATTCCCTCTCTCTTCAGACCCATTCTCCTCTTTGTTATCCTCTGTCTCCACTGAAAAACCCTATCCCCAAATCAGAAAGACCTAATTTCCACTCTCTCTCTCTTCTCTCTACCTCAATATTCATCATGGCTAAGAAGCGAAAAACCAAAGCTTCCGAGTCCACACAACAACAAGTTGAAGAACCCCAAGACATTAAACAAGAACCAGATGTTAAACAAGAAGAATACGAAAACGATGTCATATAAGAAGAAACAGTACATGAAGAAGACAGAGATAACCAGATCCCGAAGACGAGAACCGTAAAGCTGCGGTGATGAATTCGCCACCGCCACCATCTAGTCACTAACGGAAATTCTTCCTCCAGTGAGCAAATCTTTGAAGGATTGGATCTGAGGCTAGTATTTGTTTTTTTAGGAGTGGAGACAATCTCAAATTGAGCAAATACACCTGCTCGTTATTCTCCTTCTTGTACAGTCAGACCTCTCTATAATGGCACCCGCATATAACACCACCTCTGTATAATAGCTAAGATTTTTCGGAACTGATTTTTTATATTATATTTTACTTCTGTATAACAACATTTCACCTATAACAACAACAGCCAACTTTATAGCAGTACGCTCTTTGTAAAATTACCCCCCATATAACAGCTATAATATTTTTTTGGTAATATAATAATTAACCATCTTTATAAAAATAGAATATCTATGATTACCAATAATAAGAGTAGAAATTTTGACCAAATATTTGATCATTTAATACACTATTTATGACAAAAAATATCATATGAATATATATATATATATATATATATATATATATATATATATATATATATATATATATTCATCATTAAATGATTTTTCCTTCGTTATACAAAGTGTGATTAAGCTTAGAATTTGACAATTAAAAATAAAAATTAGATTTTATGCATCTTTTTTGCATATAACAGCGAAGTATTATTTAAATGTCAATGTTGTTATAGGTGTATAACAGTCATTCTCTATAACAGCTGAAA
This sequence comes from Lycium barbarum, assembly GCF_019175385.1. NCBI lineage: Eukaryota > Viridiplantae > Streptophyta > Magnoliopsida > Solanales > Solanaceae > Lycium > Lycium barbarum. The sequence goes on from NW_026843508.1 coordinate 48,430, forward strand.
AATTTCGAACCCAACCATGCTGTTACAGAGAGGTTTGACTGTATCTCGAGCTAAAAAAATTTATTTTTAGCTCGAGATGAGCATTTTATTGATTAAAATCTATAATAAAAAAACACAAAAAGAGAGCTGCTGAAAAGTAAAGAAAGGGGAAAAAAGCAGAAAGAAAAAGGACAGTAAATGCAAAAATTATTTGAATTCATAAATTTGCTCGAGCATGTCTCTCTCTGTTTTTTGGCGGTTCGATGTTCTCGATTCAACTGGAATCTCCTCTTTTCTGTAATCTAACCCTTCATCAACTTTGCTGGCATCTTATGGATTTTGCTCAAGCTCTTCCGTCTTTTTCCTCACCCAAAGTATCTTATTTGTCACTTTTCTGATTCTCAGCTGGTGCGGAGAAAATCCGACCCTTCATCAATTATGTTGGCATCTTATTGTTCTTGTTTACTGTTGCTGATATTGGTTTGTGCTTTACGAAAATCATGTTTTCTAGTTCAAATCGTGGTAGATCTGGTATTTGTATGAGCTGAATATCCTCACAAGACCTGACTCGTTCTTGATTTGTTTTCTTGGTGCTTGCTTCTTGCATGCTTAATTCCACTAAAGGGTAAAAAGCTTTAGATACCCTATTGTTCCGATCCACAACAATATAATTTTAACACAAATTTTAGCTAGCTCTCCATATAATAACATTGAGGGAGAAATAATTGTAAAAAGTATTTTCATCAAGTATCATAAACTTTTCAAGTAAATGAAAAATAAATACAAAACTTCATAATAACAAATGGATGAATCTTCAATACATAAACGATAAAGCAAAAACAAAGTATATTAGAAGAAACACAATTATCAAGAGGTGTACTATTTGAGTTTTTTGGTTATACGTTGAAACAAGCTGCACAAAAATTTAACATACCATAAGGGCCAATAATTGCATGAGAGCTAGACGAATGAACTTTCTCGGGCGTTATTTTAAAAAAAAATCCAGAAGAACACAAAAGCAAAAACTGTCCAAAAATAAAGAAAAGAAAAAAGGAAAGTAAATGCAACAAAAAAGTATTTGAATCCCTGAATTTTCTAGAGCATCTCTCTCTCTCTCTCTCTCTCTCTCTCTCTCTCTCTCGACGGTCTGATGTTCTTGATTCAGCTAGATTATCTACATCTCTGTATAGATCTTGTTGTGCATACGCTCTCATTGCTGTTGTTGAGGTCACATATGATAGATTTGAATTCGATATGTGAAATGACCTCCACGATGTTCTTCGCAGCTCATGCGATACGAAACTTTTGAGTATGTTTTCACTTTTGATTCCTCCATGTCTTTGTAATGCAATTTATCACTATTAATGAAACCCATAAAAGAAACTAAGTTGCTCCAACTAATTGAGCTTAGATTTTTTTTTTGAAAGATCAATAAAATAAATAACTTTACTAAGAACTAGATTAGGGGGGTTTCAAGCGGGGACGAAACTTTACCCGAAAGGACAAGATCTAGTTTTCTCAGAGATTCAACTCCATGACAATGGTTTTGACGGCATCTTGTGAGATTTTGAGATGCGCAAAAAGTGAATCAA
>NW_026843509.1:0-50000 GCF_019175385.1 Lycium barbarum
AAAAGATATGGCTCCGAAGGAAATGGAGCTCTCTATGAAATCTCCGAATAGGCAGCTAAGGATCAAATCTGTCTCCCTGCGCACCTGCGGGCATGACGTAGCGTCCACAAACAAAAGGACGTCAGTACGAAGAATGTACTGAGTATGTAAAGCATAATCAACATCAATATAGAAGCATAATAGATATCATATGAAGATAGCATAGGAGGGGAGACAGTAATATCATCATCATGTCGCTTACTTGCATACATCGTCGTTCGTATCCCATAGTAATACTCGTACCATACTTGTGCTCATATTGGTATACATGTCCTTATCTGTATTCCTATACATAGTCTTTTCACGTTCATATTCATATTATATACATAGTCATTTCATATACATAGCATTTACATAGCATACCCGACCTTATGGGATCGGTGTCTTATACATACTTGGCCAACCAAGGCTCAAGGTCATACATACCTGGCCCTACCAAGGCATCAGGGTTATCCGTACCCTCTGCAGAGGTGTGCGCGCGTTACGTAATCGTATACATACTTTATACATAATCATATACATATATATATATATATCCTACCCGGCGTTATAAGCTCGGGGTATCATTATAGCCCTTCATAGGCACATATACATACATCATAGCTCGTAAGCATCTTTAATCTCATTTTACTCTCATCATCATTTCTATCCTCATCACTATCGTTACATCTACATTATGGACTTACTCGTCAAGCGAGGAACATAGTAAAATCATAGTACATATCAAGGGTCGTGAGCTTGTGAGCTCGGAATGCCAACCATGCGGAGACAACATACTCATATAGAGGAATTTAGGAATTTGGCCAAGAACCATGCCTTATGAAAGAAGGGTTAGCCTTACATACCCTTCCGTCGAACTATTCTACACTTGCACGTTCCCTTCCAATGCTAGCGTTATACCTTCATTAATGTCATAACAATGGCCATTAGTCATTCACATTAACCACATTAGCTAGATTCCTCAATTTGCCTCTAATTCACCCACATTCATGATTATAACACCCATCTTCGTCCATTCGGCTAAAGTGTTTAGTTCATGATCTTAATACCATTTATAACACATTCATATCACAACACAACAACATTCATAACTCAATTCAAACTATTTCTCAAAATTTCACTATTCATCATTCATGACCTAGTTGACCTCATTTTCTACAATCCATGTATTTTAATTCTTCAATACCTTAAACATCTTGTAAAAATCATGAATCTTACCTTAGAAGTTGTAGGAACAAGATTTGGTTGATTATACTCTTCTTTGAGCAAAACCCTAGTTTTTCTCCATTTGGATTTCTTGACTTGGATGATCCTTGATGACTCCCTTATCCTTGATTCACTTGTCTTAATGTTATGGATGACTTATAATCCTTGGAAACTCATATAATAAATGTAGAGAGAAGTTCTAGAGAGAAGTGGTGTAATGTTGTAAATGAAATAAGACAAGTCTTGATCCTCATATTTAATGAATTGAAAAATCTGTGCTGGGTGAATAGTGCTCGTCCATGGACGTTTACGGTCCATATTTCAGTTTACGGACCGTCCCTCGTGGTCGTTTTTAAGCTTAAGTAGAACTAGAAACTTTGGCCTGCATGCATGGTGATTTACGACCATGGTTTACGGGCCGTAAATCACTTTACGGTCCGTCCACCAGGTCGTATTTTAGCCATTTCCTCAGCTGGCAGAAAGTTGAAGTTGGACATGCCAGTTTATGACGTCAAGTTTACGGACCGTATTGCACTTTACGGTCCGTATTTTGCACTATACGACCACTGGGCAGTTTTGCCAACTTTCAATTTTTCTCATTTCTCGACTTTTCATTCTAATCATCCACATCCCTTTACATACATTTCCCATGAAACATTATACACTCGCACTCCTCGCACACATCATTAGTTCATTTACTTGCGTACCAACGGGAAATTTTCCGAGGTGTAACACTATGTTATTTATTGTGGGTGGTCGTGAAGTCATTGCTTGACTCATTAGGTGTTGTTAAGTTTGATGACAACTTATTTATATTTGACTTCCGCTGATTTTACTTTATAATTGAGATCACGATTTTATTTAGTTATTTATAACTTGTTTAATTAATTAATGGAAGATTAATAAAAAGGGACTTGTTGTTATTAATTTATAAGGTGCTTCCGATGTTGTTCATAGCATCGGATGCCTGTTACGTCAATGGTGGGTTTTGGGGCGTGATAAGCTTGGTATCAGAGCGTAGGTTTAGAAGTGTCCTAGGTTTGTCTGTGGAGCTGTGTCTAGTGGAATCCTATTCATGCAGACCGTCCTCCTGTATGGATGTGTGACTACTAGGACATTTTGGGTTTTTCTTACTCTTCTTGATTCTAGATTGTGCCATAGAGCTTGAACTTCTCCTTAGGATCGCTCCGACGTGTTTGTTAATTTGTGCCTGGTGGAGATGGAATTAATTCATGCTGTAGTTTCTAAATGGAGAGCAATGGTTCTACAAAGTGCATGTTGGTTGGGATGTACACATTGATGGATAGTACAGAGTCGTTTGGAAATCTGTGGTAGGTGTTTGTTGGTGATTATTGATGTTTCAGGGTTGGCATTCTAACTATTTATTCTATTAATGCGTATTCGTTGATCGATTCGGGTTCGAATCTTTTTAGTGTGACTCCTTACCTTTCCTTAGATTCCTTTTGTGTGGAACCCGAACAATTGTTAGATCCCTTTTGTATGAATACCCCTGCTAGTGTCTTCGTTATTACTTCTAGAATCAATAAAGACTGTGTGGTGTAGTTAAGAGTCGTAAGACTACTGCTAGTTTGCTTGAATGAGAGGTGGTGAACATTGATGTGATTATGAGAATAGACTGACTTTCCAAGTGTTATGCAATTCTAGGTTGCCGATTAAAAATAGTTTGGCTTGTATTTCTAGATGAACCGGTTATAGATTGGAATAGTAATATCATTAAATCTTGAGATAGACTAAAGGTGTGAATTCTTTATTTCATATTTTGGCTTGTTAGAGTTAGTTGTGAGACTCTGTGTGAGGACCAAGTGGTTATTGTTAGAATATTAACAGAATTTGAGGATGAGATAGTGTCACGACCCGACTAGGGGCCGCGACGGGTATCCGGGGCTAACCACCGAGCACCGCTCGTTCTATTACTCATCATACTCATTTAACGCTCTTTTATCAAATTTATACTCAAATCATAAGAAAAATCATTTTCCTTTTGAGAACATAAATACCTTTATAGACATAAAACGTTAGGCTATCAAAATAATATATGTATATATTTATATACATAATGGCAACCTCGTGTGACCATATAACCCACACTGCGTATCTACGAGCCTCTACTGGAGTGCTAGACATAGGGACGGGACAGGACCCCATCGTGCCCAAAATATACAAATGTACACAAAAGAACAATCAAGCACCTCCGGAACAATGGAGTGCTCTCAATCAGCTAACAGCTCCTACGAGTTTGGATCAAGCTCACCTCCCTGTCTACCTGTTGGCATGAACACAGCGTCCAAAGAAAACAAATGTCAGTACGAACATTGTATTGAGTATGTAAGATAAGAATGAAATAAATATAATAGAAGGATCATGAGCCATAAGAGAAAGATATAACCTGCATGAGTTTCATATGTGAATACATTTCGTACACATATCGTATATTTATATAATCATGGTACATATGTCATCCCATTACATACATCATCAGATCATAATCCTCATCGTTAACCCGCGTCCGGGTAACTATCATATGCCGCCCACTAGTGGTGTCATGTCCGACCCTCTAGGCACGGTGGAATCATAAGCAGCACACATTAGCGGTGACATGTCCGGCTATCTAGGCATGGTGTAATCATAAGCAGCCCGTATTAGCGGTGACATGTCCGGCCATCTAGGCACGGTGTAATCATAAGCAGCCCGCATTAGCGGTGACATGTCCGGCAATCTAGGTACGGTGTAATCACATCGTCATATAACCATCGTAATTCAACATTCTCATACATAGCATAGGTGGGTAATAAGCTTACATTATTGCTCATTTCATAGACATATCGTGACTTAGCATCATTAGACATTTATCATCAAAACATACATTAGAACTTGAAGGCAACTCTGGCTATATCGGGGTGACATAAGGTCGTGAACCCCCGATTCCATTATGGAGCACTTATGAGTATTCTGCCTCACCTTGAAGGAAATAGTGTATAAGGTGAGTGTATACAAAGATAAACATCTATGAAACCATACTTAGAATTATTAGCTTCATGGACATCTCATATTACACTAGGACTCCTCATACTTATAAGCATCAACATTATTATCAAGCTCGTACCGTATTTCCTTTCTTACTCATGTGCATATGTAGCTTTGTATATTCATGGACTCATAGTTCCCGTCGTATAAGATGATCATGTAAAATTAGGAAGATTCATGCCTTAGAAATAAAGGATTAGTCTTACATACCTTTTCCGTTTAACTAGTTTATCACGTGCTTGCTCTCCTTCAACGCCCACGTTTCTACCTTCAAGAGAATTCGCATTAAAATTAGTTAATCGGCTATACGAACGTGTAACTATTTCTAGGGAAAATTGGGCAACATTTCCTCTATTTCTAATACTTTTCCCATGTTCTATATCAACTCCCAAACATTCATAACAACATTCACAATATCACAAACAACAATCATCATTTATCTACATTTACCACAATTCACCATTTCCCTTCAATTTCTCCACAATTATGGTTATAGATCCTTATCGCGTTTTCTCATATATCATACCTATTCCATGGTATAATTGTCATTTATAACATATTCACAATCACAACATACCAACATTCATAATTCATCCCAAACTATTGTTCAACAATGATACTATTCACACATTCATGACCCATAACCATAAAACTCACCTTAGATGATGGATGAACAACCCATGAGTAGAACTTCCCTTCTTGCACTAAAACCCTAACGCACTTCCCCTGAGATTTCTTGGTGTAGATGAACTATTGCTAGGTTTTACACACTTGTTATCATAGATTTGGTATGGTTGATCTTGGTTTTCCCTTGAATCCTTGTGGATGAATTATGGAGAAGGTTCTACAGGTTTCTTGGTGTGTGGAGGAGTGAGATGAAATGAAATAAAATGAAGGGAAGGTCCTTATATTAAATCATGAAAGCTGCCCCGACCGAGACGTACGGACCAACATACGGTCAATACATTTTATACGGGCCATATGTGTGGCCGTATGTTTTGGTCCAGTAGGTGATGTCCCCCTTGGCTAAATATAAGGCCTAACATACGGCCAGTATATTTTATACGGTCCGTATGTTGGGCCGTATAGTGGCCAGTTGTTCCGATTTCGTTCTCGTCGACTCGTTTGATCTCCAATCCTTATGGGACCTTCTTGACACTTGTTTATCACCTCGATACCATTCTAAGGGACATTATCACTCTTCTATAAGATGTCGTGACACCATCACTAATTCGTAGCTCATAATTCTTACCCGACGCTCGACACATCCTTTGCCTTCCTTGATAATCTTTCTTCCTTTTCGGTAATTATTTTTGAGTCTCGATTAGGGTCATCCAATGCCATTTCTTACTTATCAAAACATCGCATACATCGTGCTCTCTGCTAGCCTATTCACTGTACGTTAACGAGGAGTGTTCCAAGGTGTAACATTTTCCCCCCTTTTGGAACATTCGTCCTCGAATGTTAAACACTCGGGAATTCTACGAAAATTTCGCCAGAGTTTCCCCTGTAATATGGCACTACCATCCTATCACAAAAAACCATAATAATATTTCCTCATAGGGCCATAACACGATAGTAATGTAAATTGGCCACACATGACCAAAAGCATGAAAAGTAAGCATACATACCTCATAATCTTGGTGTTTCATCATGAATCCCTCCTGAGGGTTGAGATAAGTGCGGATATGTGGATTTCATTTTCTCTTCCGCTTCCTAAGTCATTTCCTCTCGGTTGTTGTTCCGCCAGAAGACTTTGACTGAAGCTACTTCCTTGTTTCGAAGTCTTCGCGCTTGCCTGTCTAAAATGGCAATGGGCACTTCTTCATATGCTAGGTTTTCTGTCACTTGCACATCATCAATTGGAACAATCTTCGTAGGATCTCCAACGCATTTGTGGAGCATTGAGACATGAAAGACTGGATTGACCGATTCAAACTCTGATGGCAAGTCTAATTCATAGGCTACATGACCCACCTTGCGGATAATTTTATAGGGCCCAATGTATCTAGGACTTAACTTCCCTTTCTTGCCAAATATCATCACCCCTTTCATTGGTGACACTTTCAAGAATACCCAATCATCAACCCGAAACTCCAGGTCTCGCCGGCGGTTGTCCGCATAACATTTCTGGTGACTTTGGGCTGTCAACAATCGATCTCGGATCATCCTAACTTTTTCTACCGCTTACTGAATCAATTCAGGGCCTATTAACTGTACTTCTCCTATTTCAAACCATCCGATTGGGGACCTACACTTTCTTCCATATAATGATTCATATGGAGCCATTTGGATACTGGAATGGTAGCTGTTGTTATATGAAAACTCAATCAAAGGTAAATGATCATCCCAACTACCACCAAAGTCTAAAACACACGCCCTTAGCATATGTATAGTACGTTCGGCTTGTCCATTACTCTGCGGATGAAATGTTGTGCTAAGTTTCATTTAGGTACCTAGACCTTCTTGAAAGGATTTCTAGAACTTGGTTGTAAACTGTGCCCCTCTATCTGTGATAATGGATAGTGGAATACCATGAAGTCGCACGATTTCTTTGAGATATAGCCTCGTATAATCTTCTGCTGAGTAGGTAGTTTTAACCGAAAGAAAATGGGCTGATTTCGTGAGTCTGTCCACAATCACCCATATAGAATCATACTTGCCTCGGGAACGAGGTAACCCCACAATAAAATCCATATTGATCACTTCTCATTTCCAAGTAGGGATTTCCATCGTTTGCAATAATCCTCCTGGCTTTTGATGTTCGACTTTTACTTGCTGGCAATTTGGACACTGAGCTACAAATCCTGCTATTTCTCTCTTCATGCCATCCCACCAATATATCAACTTGAGATCATGATATATTTTTGTTGCACCTGGGTGAATAGAATACCGAGAGTAATGGGCTTCTTCTAGAATTCTACGACGTAATTCTGCGACATTTGGAACACATAGCTTGCCTCGGTATCTAAGAATCCCATCCCTGGAAACATCAATTGGGGACTTCTCTTTTCCATGAGATGTGTCTCTGTAATGACACAAATGGGGATCTTCATACTGACGCTCTTTCACTTCTATATTAAGAGATGAAACCGTGGGATCACTAATATCAATCCCTGCACTACCCGAATTAATTACACGCACTCCAAGGTTAGCTAATTCGTGGAGCTCATGCACTATCTCTTTCTTTTCTGGAGGAACTTCACATAAACTGCCCATTGATCGGCGGCTAAGCGCGTCAGCCACTATATTTGCTTTTCCGGGGTGGTATAAAATATTCAGATCGTAATATTTCAATAACTCTAACCATCGCCTCTGCCACAGATTTAACTCCTTCTGCTTGAAAATGTACTGAAGACTCTTGTGATCTGTAGAGATATCAACGTGCACACCATACAAGTAATGTATCCACATCTTTAATGCATGAATGACTCCAGCCAATTCGAGATCATGAGTTGGATAGTTCTTTTTATGTTTCCGCAGCTGCCTCGATGCATAAGCAATGACTTTGCCATGCTGCATTAATAGACATCCTAACCCAATACCGGAAGCATCACAGTACACAACATAACCATCTGGCCGTTCTGGATGTTTTAAGACTGGAGCTGTGGTTAATCTATCCTTCAACTCTTGGAAGCTGCGTTCACAAGCATCATTCCATTACTACAGAATTCAGCCAAAACTCGCACTTTGAAAATTTTGCATATAATTCTCGAGCTCAAAGAATTCCAAGAATGATACGTAAATGATCTACATGCTCTGATTCTGTGCGAGAGTATACCAGAATATCAATGAATACTATCAAGAATAAATCCAAGAGTGGCCTCAATACATTATTCATCAAATTCATGAACATTACCGGAGCATTAGTCAATCCGAACGACATCACCCGGAATTCATAGTGTCCATATCTCGTTCTGAAAGCTATTTTGGGAATATCTTCTTCTCTAACCCTCACTTGATGATAACCCGACCTCAAGTCTATTTTAGAAAACCACTTGGCACCCTGTAGTTGATCAAATAAATCATCAATTTTTTAGAGAGGATATTTGTTCTTTATCGTCACCTTGTTCAACTGCCTATAATCAATGCACATTCGTAGTGAACTATCTTTCTTTCTCACGAACAAAACTGGTGCTCCCCACGGCGATTAACTGGATCTAATAAACCCCTTCTCAAGCAATTCTTTCAACTGTGCCTTTAGCTCTTTCAATTCTGCCGGAGCCATTCGATAAGGAGGAATGGAAATAGGCTTAGTGTCCGGCAACACATCGATAGCGAAATCAATCTCTCTTTCTGGAGGAAGGCCTGGAAGTTCATCTGGAAATACATCTGGAAATTCATTCACTACCGGAACGGATTGGAAAATTGGTGACTTTGCTTCGGTGTCATGAACTCGGACTAGGTGATAAATATAGCCCTTAGCTATCATCTTTCTTGCCTTAAGGTAGAAAATAAACCTACCTTTTGGAGAGGCTGTATTATCCTTCCATTCAAGCACGGGCTCTCCCGGAAATTAAAATCGAACCACTTTCATTCGGCAATCAACGCTCGCATAACATGAGGCCAACCAATCCATACCCATAATTACCTCAAAATCTAGCATTTCTAGCTCAATTAAATCAGCTTTGGTCTAGCGAGTGCTTATCACAATTACACAATTTTTATACACTTGTCTAGCTATCAAGGGATCACCAACCGGAGTAAATACCTCAAAAGGTTTAATTGGCTCAGGTTTCACCCGAATACAACCAGCAACATACGGAGTAATATAAGAGAATGTAGAACCCGGATCTATCAATGCATACACATCGTGGGAAAATACAGATAATGTACCTATAACCACATCCGGGGAGGACTCAAGATCCTGTCGTCCGGCTAAAGCATACACACGGGGCTGAGTGGCACCTGAAGTGGATGCTCCCCCTCTGCCTCTACCTCGACCTGCGGACACCTAGGGAGTCGGCCCTACCTGGCGCACTGAAGAAGAACCAGTTACCGAACCTATGGGCTGAACCCCAATCTCTACCATACAGCGAGAGACAATCTCGCATCGAATGCCCAGTCTGTCCACAAACATAACAAGCATCTGTGTCCTGGCGACATGGCCCCGAGTGTAATTTCCTGCACCGGCTACATCGTGGAACTGGTGGTCTCCTCTGACTATAATCACCCTAAATTGAGAGCCCGAAGCTCTCGAACTCTGGCCCTGTCCTTAAGGAAAAGAGCGATCAAATCTCCTATCTGCAAATAGTGGAGGCACACTAGTCAACGACTGGACTGAGTGTCTAGAATATGTCTGCCTTGATCCCCCTCAATAATCACTGCCTGCCCCCATAGATCTGGCCCTCTTGCTTTGCCTTCTATCAATATCATGATCAGTTCTTTGTGGTTGTTGTCGTCCCTCTAAGTTTCTGGCATGGGCTTGTATTCGGGAAATATCCATCCCGTCATGCAACGAAGCTGTCAAACAGTCCTTGAATAGATGTGGTCCTAGGCCACTCACAAAGCGATGCACTCTATCTCCCATATCAGCCACCATAGTCAGGGCATATCTAGCCAATGAATAAAATTGAAGGCTATATTCCCGAGCACTCATGTTTCCTTGCTTAATATTTAAGAACCTATCCGCTCTAGCTCGGTAGACCTCGGGTGGCAAATAATATCGAATGAAAGCATCTACAAATTCTTTCCACACGGGAGGAGGCACATTTTCTTTTCTTGACGCTAGCCAATTATTGTACCACAATACCGCTACATCTCGGAATCTATAAGATGCCAGCTCCACAAATTCAGTCTCGGAGGCATGAATAATCCTCAACGTCCTTAATATCTCATCAATGAAACCTTGCGGGTCTTTATCTAGCTTTGACCCAAAAAACACCGGAGGATTCAAACTCATAAAATCAAGGGCTCTGGTACTAGCTAATCGATCACTTGGGCTCGCATTCTGCAGCTGTGCCTGGGCGGCAACCAACTGTGTCAATAAATGAATGGCCTCGGTCACTTGTTGACCCGAAGCACCCGGTGGAGGAATTGGTGTTGAAGCTCCCCCTTGTTCTTCCACATTAGGCGGGGTGGAGGAAGTGTTAGATGGAGCCTCATTATCTGATTCACCCTCTTCCACATTCGTTGGCGGCTCTTTGTGTACCCGCCTTTTTGCCGTAGTCTTGCCCTTCTGGGCAGCTATAGCCTTTCCCTTTGGCGGCATTTCTGAAATAGCAACACACTGTTAGGGAGGACATAATCTTATACACGGCTCTATCGCATGATCTTATTAGAAGAAAGATGGTCATTTTTCCTAAATGCCCTGTAGCCTCCTGTTTATTAGTGTGGCGCGCAACACACCATAAACAAGACTCTAGTAGACACGGCTCGTAGACACTTCCTAAGACTGAACTGCTCTGATACCACTTTTGTCACGACCCGACTCGGGGCCGCGACGGGTACCCGGGGCTAACCACCGAGCACCGCTCGTTCTATTATTCATCATACTCATTTAACGCTCTTTTATCAAATTTATACTCAAATCATAAGAAAAATAAGTTTCCATTTGAGAACATAAACACCTTTATATAAATAAGCCTTTAGGCTATCAAAATAATATATGTATATATTAATAGACATGATGGCAACCTCGTGTGACCATATAACCCACACTGCGTATCTACGAGCCTCTACTGGAGTGCTAGACATAGGGACGGGACAGGACCCTGTTGTGCCCAAAATATACAAATATACACAAAAGAACAATCAAGCACCTCTGGAACAATGGAGTGCTCTCAATCAGCTAACAGCTCCTACGAGTCTGGATCAAGCTCACCTCCCTGTCTACCTGTGGTCATGAACATAGCGTCCAAAGAAAACGGACGTCAGTACGAACATTGTACTGAGTATGTAAGACAAGAATGAAATAAATATAATAGAAGGATCATGAGCCATAAGAGAAAGATATAACCTGCATGAGTTTCATAGGTGAATACATTTCGTACACATATCGTATATTTATATAATCATGGTACAAGTGTCATCCTATTACATATATCATCACATCATAATCCTCATCGTTAACCCACGTCCAGGTAACCATCTATGCCACCCACTAGTGGTGTCATGTCCGGCCCTCTAGGCATGGTGGAATCATAAGCAGCCCGCATTAGTGGTGACATGTCCAGCCATCTAGGCACGGTGTAATCATAAGCAGCCCGCATTAGCGGTGACATGTCCGACCATCTAGGCACGGTGTAATCACATCGTCATATAACCATCGTAATTCAACATTCTCACACATAGCATATGTGGGTTATAAGCTTACATTATTGCTCATTTCATAGACATATCATGACTTAGCATCATTATACATTTATTATCAAAACATACATTAGAACTTGAAGGCAACTATGGCTATATCAGGGTGACATAAGGTCGTGAACCCCCGATTCCATTTTGGAGCACTTATGAGTATTCTGCCTCACCTTGAAGGAAATAGTGTATAAGGTGAGTGTATACAAAGATAAACATCTATGAAACCATGCTTAGAATTATTAGCTTCATAGACATCACATATTACACTAGGACTCCTCATACTTATATTCATCATCATTATTATCTTGCTCGTATCGTATTTCCTTTCTTACTCATGTGCGTATGTAGCTTTGTATATTCATGGACTCATAGTCCCCGTCGTATAGGATGATCATGGAAAATTAGGAAGATTCATGACTTAGATGGAAAGGATTAGTCTTACATACCTTTTCTGTTTAACTAGTTTATCGCTTGCTTGCTCTCCTTCAACGCCCACGTTTCTACCTTCAAGAGAATTCGCATTAACATTAGTTAATCGGCTATAAGAACGTGTTACTATTTCTAGGGAAAATTGGGCAGCATTTCCTCTGTTTCTACTACTTTTCCCATGTTCTATATCAACTCCCAAACATTCATAACAACATTCACAGTATTGCAAGCAACAATCATCGTTTATCTACATTTACCACAATTCACCATTTCACTTCAATTTCTCCACAATTATGGTTATAGCTCCTTATCGCGTTTTCCCATATATCATACATATTGCATGGTCTAAATTTCATTTATAACATATTCACAATCACAACATACCAACATTCATAATTCATCCCAAACTATTGTTCAACAATGATACTATTCACTCATTCATGACCCATTTCCTATGTCTTTCTACCATTCAAGTGTCTTAACCTTCCAATACCTTAAACAACGTGGGATAACAATAAAACTCACCTTAGATGATGGATGAACAACCCTTGAGTAGAACTTCCCTTCTTGCACTAAAACCCTAACTCACTTCCCTTGAGATTTCTTGGTGTAGATGAACTCTTGCTAGGTTTCACACACTTGTTTTCATAGATTTGGTATGGTTGATCTTGGTTGTCCCTTGAATCCTTGTGGATGACTGATGGAGAAGGTTCTAGAGGTTTCTTTGTGTGTGGAGGAGTGAGATGAAATGAAATAAAATGAAGGGAAGGTCCTTATATTAAATCATGAAAGCTGTCCCGACCGAGACATACGGACCAACATACGGTTCGTACATTTTATACGGGCCGTACGTGTGGCCGTATGTTTGGTCCAGTAGGTGATGTCCCCCTTGGCTAAATATATGGCCTAACATATGGCTAGTATATTTTATACGGTCCGTATGTTGGGCTGTATAGTTCCCAGTTGTTCCGATTTCGTTCTCGTCGACTCGTTTGATCTCCAATCCTTATGGAACCTTCTTGACACTTGTTTAGCACCTCAATATCAATCTAAAGGGCGTTATAAATCTTATCTAAGACATCGTTATGCCATCACTAATTCGTCGCTCATAATTCTTACCCGACGCACGACACATCCTTTGCCTTCCTTTATAATCCTTCTTCCTTTTCGTTAATTGTTTTTGAGTCTCGATTAGGGTCATCCAATGCCATTTCTTACTTATCAAAACATCGCATACATCGTGCTCTCTTCTAGCCTATTCACTGTACGTTAACGGGGAATTTTCCAAGGTGTAACAGATAGATTGCAATACAAAAGAACTCTAGAAATTTTGAAATTTTGGAGGTTTACACAAAAATCTTAGGCCCTGACTTTCATTCGGGGACGAATGATCTACAGAGAGGGATAATGTAAAACTCCATAAATCCGGGTTAGGTGTGAATGTGTTAAAATAGTGTCAATGTGACATTTTATACATATGAAGTCCTATGGAGATGAATCCGGGTGAAAGATAGTGGTTTTGAAGTCAAACCAAATAGTGAAGTTCATAAGAGCTCTTAAATTCGTCTATGTCTGAGGTACGTTGCACTTATTCCCAATTTTTAGGTAGTTGTGTGTGACAATTGAGAAAACACGAAACATAAAAGTTTTAGGTATTTGAAATACCCTTCCAACCATATATTGTGGAGTTCCAACTAAGGTCTGTAGAAGAATTTATGACCAATATACTAAAGACGTGTAAAACGGAAATCCCGATTCTTGTAGGATTAGGTTTTAAAGCCCAAGCCTTTATGATAACCTATAAATACAACCCAAAAATGTCTAAAGAGAGGGATTTTCGGCCAGAGGCTTCTACCAACCTCCCTAAGGTGAGTTTTTACTCAAATCTCTAAGCCAATTACATTAACTCAACTCTAGATTAACACCGAATCATGGTCCTGAATGCGGGAAATATCCATCCCCTCTTGCAATGAAGCTGTTAAACAATCTTTAAATAAATGTGACCCTAGACCAATCACAAATCTGTGCACTTTATCTCCCACGTCGGCCACCATAGTCAGAGCATATCTAGCCAATGAATTAAACTAAAGGCTATACTTTTGGGTACTCATATTCCCTTGCTTCAAATTTAAGAACCTATCGGCTCTAGCTCAGCGGACCTCGGGTGGCAAATAGTGGCGGATGAAGGCATCTATAAATTCTTGCCAAACCGGAGGAAGCACATTCTCTTTCCTCCAGGATATCCAATTATTATACCATAAAACCGCCACATCTCGGAGTCTATAAGATGGAAACTCCACAGATTCAGCTTCGGAGGCTTGGATAATCTTCAATGTTCTCAACATTTCATCAATAAAACCTTGCGGGTCTTCATCCGGCTTTGACCCGAAAAACTCCAGAGGATTTAAACTGATGAAATCACGGGCTCTAGTACTAACTGCCCTGTCACTTGGACCAAAACTCTTCCGCTGTGCCTGGGCGGCAACTAACTGTGTCAATAAATGAATAACTTCAGTCATTTCTTTACCCGAAGCAGCCAGTGGAGGAACTGTAGGCATAGGAGCTAGAGTTGAAGCCCCCTCTTGCTCTTCTAAAACAGGTGGAGTGGGAGAGGTATTAGATAGAGCCTCATTGTGTTATTCACCCTCTTCTATATCCGTTGGCGCCTCCCTTTCTACCCATATTTCTATCGTAGTCTTGCCCTTCTGGGCTGCTGTAGCTTTTCTCTTCGGCGGCATCTCTGAAATCATAACACACTGTTAGGAAGGAGAAAATCTTATAACACGACTCTATCGCACGATCTCATAAGAAGAAGAATGGTCATTTTTCCTAAATGCCCTGTAGCCTCCTGGTTATAAGTGTGGCGCGCAACACACCATAAACAAGACTCTACAAGACACGGTTCGTAGACATTTCCTAGGACTGAAATGCTCTGATACCACTTTTATCACGACCCGACGAGGGGCCATGACGGGAACCTGGAGCTAACTACCGAGCACCAATCATTCTAACACTCATCACATTTATCCTGCATACATTTGTTGTTCTCACACATCTAATCATAAGGAAAACCATTTTTTGGATTTCAATCATATCTACATTTATATACATAAGCCCTTCGGCTATCAAAATAAAAAAATATATACATAATGAGGAAAATCGTGAGACCATAATACCCACACATGCATATCTACGAGCCACTACTAGAGTACTAGACATATGGGCGGGACAGGTCCCCGTCTCGCCCAAAGCATATGTACACAAAATAATAATCAATGGCACCTCCGGAACAATGGAGTGCTCTCAAAGTCTGCTGATAACTCTTATGAATCTGGATCACCTCCCTGTCTACCTGTGGGCATGAACACAGTGTTCAAAGAAAAAGGACGTCAGTACGAACATTGTATTGAGTATGTAAGGCATGAGTAAAATGAACATAACAAAGAAAACATGAAACATAAGATGAGGGAATAACCTGCTTAACCTTTTAAAAGTAAGTGTATTTAATACATATCACATGTATAATCATGTCACATGTACCATCGTCGTTAACCCGCATCCGGGTAACCATCATACGCCGCCCACTAGTGGTGCCATGCCCGACCCTCTAGGCTCGGTGTAGTCGTAAGCATCCCACCTTAGTGGTGTCATGCCCGGCCCTATAGGCTCGGTGTAATCACATGCAGCCTGCCTTAGTGGTGACATGCCCGACCCTATAGGTACGGTGGAATCATATCATCATGAACTCATCGTTATCGTACATTGGTCATAGAATATGAATTAGAGCTTAAAGACAATTTATAAGTATATCGGGATGACATAAGGTCGAGAACCCCCGATTACATTATGGAGTGATCATATTCATCATATCTTACCCTGAAGGAACTAACATCGTAAGGTGAGTGTACACAATGAACAACATCAATGGATTATACTTAGGATCGTTACCTTCATGGAACGTCCATATCATGGACTTTAGAATTTTTTAAACTTGACTCACCATACTCGATAAATACTCGTAACCTATCTCACTTCTTTATCTCATGTGAAGCTCTTTATAATCGTAGACTCATAACTTCCGATAAACATATAGGAGAGTCATGGAAAGCTAGGAGAATTCATGCCTTAGGAAGAGAGGACTAGCCTTGCATACCTTTTTGTTTAGCTACTCTATCGCTCGAACGTTCTTCTCCAAAGCTCTTGTTTCTACTTTCAAGGGAGTTTGTACTAGCATTAGATAATCGATAACTTAAGCATGCTTGACTAAAGCTAGAGAAAATTAGGCAGCATTTCCTTTGTTTATACAACTTTCTCCATATCATATATCAACTCCCAAACATCTATAATAACATTCACAATATCATAAGCAATAATCTCCATTCGCCTATATTCTCCACATTTTCCAATTTCACTTCAAATCATCCATAACCATGGTCATAGTGCACTATTACATTTACTCACATATAATGTTTATTCCATGTTCTTAATAAAATTCGTAATATAATTATAATCATTCCACTGAAATTAGCCTATCTTTCAATTCCTGAAAACTACGTTCACAAGCATCATTCCACTGAAATTTAGTTGACTTCTGGGTTAGCTTCGTCAACGGTGTTGAGATAGATGAGAACCCTTCCACGAATCATCTATAGTAACCTGCCAATCCCAGGAAACTACGGACTTCTGTGGGCGTTGTAGGCCTTGGCCATGTTTTCACAGCCTCTATTTTCTGAGTACCAACTTGAATGCCATCAGCTGAAATAACATGGCCCAAAAATGTCACGGAATTCAACCAAAACTCGCACTTTGAAATTTTTGCATATAATTCTCGAGTTCGGAGAATTCCAAGAACAATACGTAAATGGTCTGCATGTTCTGATTTTGTGCGAGAGTATACCAGAATATCATCAATGAACACTATCACAAATAAATCCAAAAGAGGCCTGAATACATTATTCATCAAATTCATAAACACTGCCGGAGCATTAGTTAACCCAAATGACATTACCCGAAACTCATAATGGCCATATCTCGTTCTGAAAGCTATTTTGGGGATGTCTTCTTCTCTAACTTTCACTTGATGGTACCCTGACCTTAGATCAATTTTGGAAAACCACTTAACACCCTGTAGTTGGTCAAACAAATCAATTCTTGGGATAGGATATTTATTCTTGATCGTCACCTTATTCAACTGCCTGTAATCAATGCACATCCGTAGGAAACCATCTCTCTTTTGCAAAAATAGGACTGGTGCTCCCCACAGTGATAAACTGGCCTAATGAATCCTTTTTCAAGAAAATCCTTCAATTGTGCCTTTAGCTCTTTCAATTCTGCAGGAGCCATTCGGTAAACATATATCCTGAGCACCAATCATTCTAACTACTGAGCACCAATCATTCTAACACTCATCACACTTATCCTGCATACATTTGTAGTTCTCACACATCTAATCATAACGAAAACCATTTTTTCGATTTCAAGCATATCTACATTTATATACATAAGCCCTTTGGCTATCAAAATAAAACAATATATACACAATGAGGAAAATCATGAGACCGTGATACCCACACATACATATCTACGAGCCTCTACTAGAGTACTAGACATATGGGCTGGACCTGACCCCGTCGCGCCCAAAACATATGTACACAAAATAAAAATCAATGGCACCTCCAGAACAATGGAGTGCTCTCAAAGTCTGCTGATAACTCTTACGAATCTGGATCACCTCCCTGTCTACCTGTGAGCATGAACACAGCGTCTAAAGAAAAAGGACGTCAGTACGAACATTGTACTGAGTATGTAAGGCATGAATAAAATAAACATAATAAAGAATTCATGAAACATAAGATGAGGGTATAACCTGCTTAACCTTTTAAAAGTAAGTGCATTTTATACATATCACATGTATCATCATGTCACATATACCATCGTTGTTAACCCGAGTAACCATCATACGCAACCCACTAGTGGTGTCATGCTCGACCCTCTAGGCTCGGTGTGGTCCTAAGCAGCCCGCCTTAGCGGTGTCATGCCCAGCCCTATAGGCACGGTGTAATCATATGCAGCCCACCTTAGCGATGACATGCCCGGCCCTATAGGCACAGTGGAATCATATTATCATGAACTCATCATAATTCATCATTATCGTACATTGGTCATAAAATATGCATTAGAGCTTAAAGACAAGTTATAACTATATCGGGGTGACATAAGGTCGAGAACCCCTGATTACATTATGGAGTGATCATATTCATCATATCTCACCTTGAAGGAACTAACATTGTAAGGTAAGTGTACACAATGAACAACATCAATGGATTATACTTAGGATCATTACCTTCATGGAACATCATATCATGGACTTTAGAATTTTTTAAACTTGACTCACCATACTCGTAACATATCTCACTTCTTTATCTCATGTGAAGCTCTTTATAATCATAGATTTGTAACTTCCGATAAACATATAGGAGAATCATGGAAAGATAGGAGAATTCATGCCTTAGGAATAAAGGACTAGCCTTGCATACCTTTTCGTTTAGCTACTCTATCACTTGAACGTTCTTCTCCAAAGCTCTCATTTCTACCTTCAAGGGAGTTTGTACTAGCATTAGATAATCGATAACTTAAGCATGGTTGACTAAAGCTAGAGAAAATTGGGCTACATTTCCTTTCTTTATACAAATTTATCCATATCATATATCAACTCCCAAACATCTATAATAACATTCACAATATCATAAGCAATAATCTTCATACGCCTATATTCTCCATATTTCCCAATTTCACTTCAAATCATCCTTAATCAAGCACATATAATGTTTATTCCATGTTCTTAATATCATTTGTAACATAATTATAATCACAACACATCAACAATCATGTCTCATTTCAAGCTACTACTAAAAGATGCCACTATTATTATATTTATGGCCCATTTTCTATCTCTTTCTACAATCCAAGTATTTCAACCTCTCAATACTTTAAACAACATGGAATGATCATAAAACTTACTTTTGATAGTGTGGTAATGAGCCTTTAGTGGAAATACTTCACTTGAGCAGAACCGTAGTTCCACTTCCAATGAGCTTTCTTGCCTTGGATGAACCATAGTGAGTTTATTGCACTTGTTTCTCTTGGTTTGATGGAGTAGATCATGAGTTTCTAGTGAATTAGAACCATTAAATACCATTTATTAATTATTGAAACACTGTATACTTTGTGCCCTTCATTAGCCTATTCACTGTACATCGACGGGAAATTTTTCGAGGTGTAACACCAGTCATTGTCGACGGGTCATCGATATTTTCGACGACGCGCGTCGACGGGATCCCGCAGCCATACATCTGCAGGCGCAGGTCGACGGACTGTCGACCCGCTTGTCGAACCGGACGCTATAGCCTTTTTGGCTTCCATGTATAAATAGGTGGTCCACGACCCTATTTAATATTTTTCCTTCTCTCCAAATCAGAAAACCCTAATATATTCTCTCCTAATATTTTCCATCATATTCGTGAAGATTTGACACGACCCGAACCCCATAAACCCGAGATGGTGAAAAAGAAGGTTGCTTCTAGGGTGTCTTCAAGGTTGTGAATTTTAGGGAGTTGAAGTTGAAGTGATTCTTGGGATTATTGATCCCTCAAGGTATATAAATGATTTCTACCCTTATATTTATGTTGACTATCCAGAGTTTTAGTGATATTAAGTGAAGAGTAGGTAATTGTGGAAGTGTTAAGTTGATGAAGGGCAATGTAATGATATAGGGTTATATTAAGAGATGATTGGAAGCGGGTTTACCTGTATATATATGTATGTATGTGTGTGGCATGTTCCTATGATATGATCCAACAAGTAAGTTTCCATATCACTCTACTCTTAGAAGTATTGGGAGTACTTAAGTGTTTGATGTTCATTTACCCTATTTATGAGTAACCCTTCTGTTCATGGGTCCAGTCTTATGTAGCCAGTTCTGTTCATGTAGTTTATTCATGCATACATTCATTATATAATTATGTACATTGACCTGTGACTAGAAGGCGTTATATACGCACATATATCAGGCATTATATACGCATTACTACTATGATGATGATATTTATTATGGCAACAGAGGAGCCAATATGATATGACGACATGCCATAGAGGCTTACAGGCATTACATATGCACATACACAGCGTTATATACACACGCATATCAGGCGTTATATACGCACTCATATAGATGCACGACCATCATTGATAGTATGATCATGCATATTATGTGCCCACAGAGGCATTGTCAGTTACGCAGATTTTTGCATATTTAAGTAGATACTAGTTCATACAAGTACATGCAGTCAGTCGTTTCTGTTTATGAGTTCAGATCTTATCCGCGATTCTTATGTGTGTGTGTGTGTATATATATATATATATATATATATATATATATGTTTTTGTTCTTATGCCTTACATACTCGGTACATTATCCGTACTGACTCCCCCATTGCTCGGGGGGTTGCGTTCATGCCCTCAGGTACAGAAAGACAGACAGATGGTCCAGCTTAGTAGGACCTCTAGATCTAGCAGCGGTCAATACGCTCCATTTGATCCGGAGCTACAGTCAGTTTTGGTATGCCCTTTTTGGATGTGTATACATATCGGAGAGAGGAGCAGTTTAGTAAAAATATGTCTGAGTTGTTACCATCTACGTCCAACCCTTGTAGGTCCTTAGAAAAAATAAATATGTCTCCCACTCTGTGTAAAACCCTTTCTTGCAAATATGACTACCTTTATGAAGTTGATATCTTACCCAATGAAAACAAAGTGTCTCCCACCGACCTAACCCTCATAAACCCATATTCTGCTTTTGCTAAAAAGACATGTTCCCCGTGGTCACAAATCCATTCCCTGGTCCAACCAAGGCCCAAAGGAGCTGAAGAGTAAGCTGGTGCCTCAAAACTTGACCAACACCCTATTCTAGCAACTCAAGAGGAACAATTCATCACTCTGCAGATTCCAGATGATTTTCCTAGACAGTGGAAAAATCATGGTTTCACCCATATCCAGTTTGGTGCTGTTAGAATTGCATTAACATATCATGGAAGAAAAGGCCAACCAGTTGTAGCTCGCCTTGCCCTTCTTGATACCAGATATAATGAATACCAACATGCGAATTTGGGTACACAGAAGTCACTCTAAATGCTGGGATAGTTTTTGTCACTATATTCCCAAATTTTTACATGTCCCTGTATGATCCATATCTAACAGAGGCTTTAAAACTCCAAGTCCAAATTCAAGGTGCTCCACAAGCTAAAGATGATATTCAGGCTACTTTACATTACCAAATAGCTTGGCGAGTTCAGAATCATGCTATGGATCTCTCCCTTCCAGGTGGAGAAAATGCTTTTCTCTTAAAAGTAGATGCCACCAACGAAACTACCATGTGCACCCAAATCCCAAAACACCTCTCTACGGAAGAATTTATAAAAGTCCTTCAAGATACATGGGTCACGAATTATGAAAAGCTGAGAGAACCTATTGAACCTCTCCAATCCTCTGAACCTACTTTTTCCAAAAAAACCCGATAAGACAATTGCCATAAGCTTTGACCACTCTCACCTTAAAAAACCCAACAAAACAGCCTTTTCTTTCCAGATGTACCAACCCACTTATAACCAAGCACACCAAGATGACCCTGAAACATTCTCTTAATATCTCCCAAGTATCACGAGTGAACATGACTGGATAAAATAGTTCGATAATGAAGGTCATGATGTATGGTGGTTCAAATGTCCTTTTCACGGGACACTGCCCATGGGATATCCAATGTGACTGCCAAGAATGTCTTGACGATGAAATTGAATGGGATGAACATCATGTAAGAAGAGCCAAATCAAATAATAAAGGGAGAAACTCTGAAAGAGAGTTCCGAACAAGGTATGAAGAAGGAGATTCATCTATCGGTTCACTGAGTCGTCCAGGACAATATGAATTCCTTGTTTCGTACAAACCCCAAAACTGGCCACCTCTCCCTACAAAAATTTCTATCACAAACCTTCAGACCCAAATATCCCAAAGCCAAAAATACTCATGATGAACCTATCAAGCTCCAATCACAGCCCTGAATTTCCTTCACAACAACCTTTTGAAAAAGATGGTGCCAGCCATGCCGCAAAAATTCCAAGGCAAAATGTTGTGCTGCCCACTGGAGAAAAGCCACCGACAAGTGAAGTAGAAGCAACAATCAATTGGCAATCTGAAAATGCTATTTGCCAAAACAAATTGTTAACTAATATTAGCACTTCTATCAAAAATGTTCTCACACACATAACAAGATGATGAGCAGGGTGGAGAGAATTGAGAAAAAAGTGGAACAACCATCTTCTCAGCATGCTGAACTGATCAAAGCCCTGTAATTGCAAATGAAAAACATGCAGTATAAGATTTGTCCACTAGGCACTTCCCTTTTCCACTTCTTTAACCAATAACAAAAGGAAATGGTTGACCTTAAAGAACAAATACAGCTACTGAGATATGGTCACCATGAACCACAAAAAACACAAAGCTGCCTATCAAAATCCACCTTTTTCCCCATGTCCTCACAGACATACTCACCATCAAAGCTTGACCATTCTTTCACTCTGTTCCCATCCACAAAATGAGACCCTGTGTCTTTTACCCGAAAACAAAATGATGAACCTGAGTTTGACATTGCAAAAATGGTCTGGGAAAGGAAAGACTCTGTGGCGGCCCAAAAGCAGTCCAAACAAAAGAAAGAACTCGGGGAAGGTTCAAAAGAACCCGAGCTGGAAAACTTGATGATCTCAGCCCACAATATTCCTAACCTCTACCTGGCCCAACGCACAAATGATATAGAGGAGGATGATACCCTAGGATCCAGTGACCAAGATTCATATGATACTGATCCTATGGAAGAAAGCGTTGAGACAAGCGAAGATTCCTCAGTTGAATCTTCAGAATAAGATAACCCACCAATATTCATGAATCAACCCAGAGAACCAGAAATCTTTGAAGTAGATGATGATCGTGACAGGATGACAGATGAGCCAATTCCAGAAACAAGGCCAGAACCAACAACAACAAAATTTGTTTGGACTGGATTCCATACTTTCAGTTTGGATGATATCAAAGTATAAAAATGGGCCCAAAGGATCCAGGATTTCTTCACTTGGATGGTGACAAAGAATTTTGTCGAACGGGAAAAGTACATGATCCTGTCAGAATTCACTTCAAGGTTCTCCGAAATTCTCAGAGACTGGTGGAATTCACTTGGGACACAAGACAAAAATATGTTTCTCACATCCCAAGACTTTGCTTTCAATATCAAAATACTCCAAGAAGTATTTTGTGGAGATACCGACCAAAGGTAAGAAAAACTAAGGAGACAGTTCTTCGAAATGAAATGCGTAGCATTTGACAGAGATGTCATCGATATCCATTTTCAAAAGATGGCTAAAATGTTCTTTGAGTTAGGCGGAGAAGCTAGTCTCAAGCAAGCCTTTGTTTCATCACTTCCAAAGATGTTAGCAAGCCGGACCATGACGATCATTGAGGAGAAGTTCTAATCAAGAACGATCCCACCGGTCGGCTACATCAGGCAAGCAATATTTCCAGCATTAGATGATATCTACACAAAGAGATTTGTATTGAAGCAGATCATACGATACAATCCAGCCCTTGATAAAGCTTGCGGGAAGTCTTACCTAATTACTGGGTCAAGCTGTTCGTGCCATGCCCCAGACGAAAAGGAAGATTCAAACGATTCAAATGGCCAAGGCCTTTAGGAGAAAGATCGCAGTTCAGGAGGCGCACAAAATATTTCAGGAGAAGGAGCCCAGACAAGTCCCGAAAAAATGACAGATGCTTCATCTGCAATAAGATTGGGCATTATGCAAGAAATTGTCCCCAATCCAGAAGGTCGATCAAGTTTCTTACTGAAATAGAGGACTACACTGGTATCCATCCGGGTTAAGATGACGATCTTGAATCTGTTCTCTCATTACAGGAAGAACTCACAAAGAAGACCCTCTTTTCCATAGATGTGTACGAAGAATATGGCGATGAATATTACTATATTTTAGAACCAGAGGGAAAGGCTCAAGAAGATATCAACAACATCATGGTGATCCCGCAGGTCCAGCTTAAAGTTTATCCATCCAAATGGGATAAACCAATCCAGGTTATTGCTTTCATGGACACTGGAGCGGCATGTTCACTGATGAACCCAGCCGTCTTTCCTGAGGATCAATGGATTCCACATTTCAAAGATTTCAACACTACTGGGACTGGAGTCCTAACCACCATAGTCATCACAAAGCATACAATCACAATTAAATTCTTCCCAGGGTTGAAGTTTCGAACAAAGCTGATTGGATCGGATATCCCAGTAAAAGATCTCATTGTCGGATTTGGCATCTTCAGGCAACTTAAAGATCACCTCCAGATCAAAGCCCATGGAATAACGTTCAAGAAACAATTCAAGCCATATACAGATGTTTTACGATTATTCCAAATAACTGATGCTGAACAGATCAAGGAGATAGAAAAGCAGTTAGTGGAGCATTCATCTGCGAATTCTCACAAGGAGTTTATGGGAAAATGCAAAAAGCCTCTCTCTGGCTAAATGAGGAGTTTTCATCAAACTCCCCTTCAAGAAGAATGAAAGCATTAATCCAACAATAGCAAGTCACTCAGGCATGAATCCAGATCATCTCCAGCTTGCCAAAAGGGAATGCGAAGAGCTCTTAGAGTTTGGACTTATCGAGCCCTCTCATTAGCAATGGGCATGCGAGACGTTCTATGTCAATAAACGGGCGGAAAAAACAAGAGGTAAACTCAGATTAGTCATAAACTATAAACCTCTTAACTATTTCCTCCAAGATGATAAATTCCCTATCCCAAATAAACTCACCCTTTTTTCACAGTTAGCCAAAGCTAAATACTTTTCCAAGTTTGACCTTAAATCAGGGATTTGGCAATTGGGAATACACCCACAAGATAGACAAAAAATAGGGTTTTGTATATCCTATCATCACTTTCAATGGAAGGTCATGCCCTTTGGGTTGAAAACAGTACCCTCATTGTTCTAAAAAGCCATGATAAAATTATTTCTACCCATCCTCCACACATCACTAGTCTACATTGATGACATCTTACTCTTTAGTGATACTATGGAAGAACACCTCACTTTGCTGCAACAATTCCATGACCTAGTGGAGAAAAATGGAATCATGCTCTCACAGAAAAAGAGGATTCTTGCTAGAAAGGAAATTGATTTTCTGGGGATGCATTTTGTTCATGGAGCATACAGCCCAAGGCTACATATTTGTCAAGAACTGCTCAAATTCCCAGACACCAATTTTACAATGAAGCAGCTCCAACAGTTTTTAGGTGTGATTAATTATGTTAGAGATTTCATCCCTAATGTCTCTACATACATTTCTCCACTTACAAAAATGCTTAAGAAGAATTCCCAAGGTTGGGGGAAGGAACAGGATGAAGCAGTTCAGAGAATAAAAGAAATCTCAAAAGAGGTCAAATCCCTCGATATTCCATCAGACGGGAAAAAGATATTGCAGATAGATGCCAGCAATGACTATTGGAGTGCGGTACTTTTTGAAGAAACAGATGGCCAACAGAAAACATGCGGATATGCCAGTGGAAAGTTCAAAGATGCTGAACAACACTATCATTCCACATTCAAAGAAATTCTCGTCATAAAGAATGGGATTAAAAAGTTTAATTTCTTTTTAATTCACACAGAGTTTCTTATCGAGATGGATATGAAGGCTTTCCCGAAGATGATCTAGATAAATCCAAAGATTATCCCAAATCCGCAGAGTCTCAGATGGGCACAGTGGTTCTCCTCTTACAAAATTCCAAAGAAAGCACCTCAAAGGGAAGGATAATATTCTAGCGGATTTCCTATCCAGGCCAGATGAGTTTTCAAAGAGATTTCAAGCCAAGCTGCAGAAAAGACTAACTATCAAAATTGTCATGCTTGCAAGCTCACCCGGAGCTAGTTCATCCAGAATAGTAGATCATCCGCCGGAATTCTCCAGCAACTTTGTGGACCCGTTTGATCTATCCATCCTTACAGAAAGAAAGACTTTCTATGAGCTTCTAGTTTTTAGAAAATATGGAGGATCCATCCTTAAGCCATTCGGAGTCAATCCAGAATACCCATTCTGTCACATATTCATAGCAATGCACAATGATTTTCCACAGGAGCTATTATGGTTTTTATGGTACTTATGTCACTAGTATTATAATTTCATGGAATTCAAGTGCGACATGTTCCGAAGTTTTGACAGGATTGAACCTCCTCTCAAAATGTTTCTGCAATGGTTCAAACCACAAAGATATTGGGTTCAATGTTTCAGAGACTCCTATGCAGGAAAAGTGTTCATGTTACAACGACCGATAAAACATATTGATGGGAAGGTCTATGCTCGACCAGATAATTCACTATGCTCAGAATTCCCCGTCTCTATCTTGTCCTTAGAGGATGAATACAGCGAAGCACAGAGAACTATTTTCTAGCAAAACAGGTGCGTCCCAAAAGCGATATGGCCAAAATAATTGGCTCGTTGGAATTACACTGATGACCATCCCCGTTGGAAAAGAGTTCGAGAAGCAGCAAAGGAGTATCGAGTGCCGTATGAAATAATCATAGATGAAGTGACTCAGGCTATAACAAAGATAAGGTTGCATTTTCCATCTCAATATTTAACACAAATAGATCCAGATATGACAGGGCCATCTAACAGGAAAGGCTACTACACAAGGTCTCGAAAAAGAAGTCTGGAAAACAAAGAAAAATTCAAGCAAAAACATGGACCAGAATGGTGGATAGAGGAAAGATAAATAACTCCGCCGTCGACTCCATCGACTGAACGCTCCGTCGGATAAGGCTTACTGACGTGCTTACAAGAAAAACAAAAGCAGACCCCACGGTCACATGTTTGCACATGGTTGTTATGCTTCGGATAATGTGCCCCTCGTTTTATTAGGATTGTTTCAGTAGGCTTGTTTTATTAGGCTGTCTTAATAGGCTCATTTTATTAGGCTTGCTTTATTAGGCTTTCTTATTAGGCTCATTTTATTAGGCTTCTTTTACTAGGCTGTCTTATTAGGCTCGTTTTATTAGGCTTGTTTTATTAGGAACTTCACATGCATAGCGGGGCCCGTGTGCCATGTAAGATAAGTCTTGTGGAAGCCTCTAACTCCTATAAATAGGAGGCTATGTAATAGTTAGAAGGTATCAAACAATCTCCCTGTAAATTCTCCGATATCAATAAAATGTTTGCTTTCTAAATTTCTCTTGTTCTTCTCTTTGAAAGGCATGAAAAGGCTGATCCTAAGTTAGTATAGGGTTAGGAAATATTGAGAAAGAAGCTTGATACAAGTACAATTTTTCTTTGAAGCTTTGACAGTATGTTTGTAGTAGTGTGAAAGTTTTTCCGAGTTGAGTAGCTTGGCGAGGAAGCCAGCCCATTTTTGTAGGAAAAACTTTCATGTCTATGATCTTTCAAACTGTTCGACTAACTTGACAAGCCATCCTTCGGGTTGTTGAAGTCAGGTTTGTGGCAAGCTGTCCTTCAGGATGTTGAAGCCCAGTCCTACTATGTAAGAAAACTATTGTGCTTGCAGGCTGGCCGTCTTGCTTGGTGTTTCCCCGCTCTCTCCACACCTCATGGTTTTGGACCAAATTAGTAGCCGCCCAGGCACAGTTGCACACCCCGCCTCCAGCACCAGCCCCAGTTTCTCAGCCGGATGTAGAGGGCCAGGATGTACGGGATGTTGTAAGGTTGTTGACCAGATTAGTAGCGGCCCAGGCACAGTGGCAGGGAGTTGGTGTTGACCCAGCAGACAGGGCTAGTAGTTCGAGGGTTAAGACCTTCCTTGGGTTAGGTCCTCCTGAGTTTTCTGTGGTAAAGCAAAATTTGGACCCCCGGGATTTTATTGATGGTATGCAGAGTACTTTGAGGGTTATGCACGCGGATGAGGTTGAGTCATTGGAGTTGGCTTCATATAGACTCTGGGATATTTCGATACCGTGGTATCAGGCATGGGAGTTATCTAGGGGAGAAAATGCCCCTCCAACTGTGTGGCAAGAGTTCTCAGATGCTTTTCTTCGACATTACTTACCTCCAGAGGTTCGACGAGCCCGAGCAGATAGGTTCCTACGTATTGAGCAGGGTAGTATAAATGTACAAGAGTATTGTGTACATTTCGATTCCCTGGCTAGATATGCCCCAGCCATGGTCGCTGAGATGGCGGATAGAGTACATCGCTCAGTGACCGGTCTAGGGCAACACCTGATAAATGAGTGCACAACTGTTGCATGTAGCCAGGCATGGACATCACCCGTGTACAGGTGTATGCACAGAATTTAAAGGATTGTAAACGCCAGCGGAGGATAGAGCATGAGCGTGAATCGAGCTGGGGTAAGAGCTCCAGGTCTTTTGATATGGTTAGTGAGTTCAGGAGAGGACAGAGACAGCAGCATCCTAGGTATTCCTATCAGCCGGTAGGGAGTGCACCTCCGTGGTTCCCAGGTCCGAGATTTGATCGGTGTTCTTATTCTGGAGCTGGCCAGAGTTCTAGAGCGTCAGGTTCTCAGTACCGACCAGAGTTAGGCAAGATAAGGCCCCCTTTGTCGCGATGTACTCAGTGTGGCAAGTTACATGCAGGTCAGTAGCGGTTGGGTTCAGATGTTTGCTATGCTTGTGGACAGCCAGGCCACAGGATGATGGAGTGCCCGATGGGGGTTGGTTCAGGTATGGTTCAGCCTACAGGGTCTGTGGCTGGCTCATCTTCTTTAGTGCGCCCCACAGGGCAAGTTTTTCAGACGCCAACAGGGCGAGGTAGAGGGAGGAGTGGAGCATCCAGCTCGAGCGGTCCTCAGCACTGCGTGTATGCATTGGCTGGTAAAAGGACCGTGAGACGTCTCCTGATGGTTTTACAGGTATATTATGAGTTTCCTCCCATGATGTTTATGCACTGATTGATCTAGGTTCCACTTTATCATACGTTATGCCCTTTGTTGCTGGAAGTTTGGGATAGATTCCAAGTTGATTAGACCTTTTGGGGTGTCTACGCTAGTTGGTGATGGGATTATAGCTAGGCGGGTATACCGAGACTGTGTTGTTATAGTTTATGACTGCCATACCGTAGCAGATCTAATTGAGTTAGATATGATTGATTTTGATGTTATTAAGGGCATAGACTGGTTGGCTTCTTGTTATGCTAATGTTGATTGTAGAGAAAAGATGGTTCGATTCCAGTTTCCAAGTGAGCCAGTCGTAGAATGGAAGGGCAATTCTGCTTCGCCTAGAGGTAGGTTTTTTTTCGTACCTTAAGGCAGAGAAGATGACAGAAAAGGGTATATTTTTCACCTAGTTCGAGTTCAAGATGTGCAAGAAGAGTCGCCGACTCTTCAGTCTGTTCCTGTGGTTAATGAGTTCCCAGAAGTATTTCCAGATGAGCTTCCAGGCATTCCCCCAGAGAGGTAGATTGATTTTGCTATTGACCTATTGCCAGACACTCAGCCAATATCTATCCCTCCTTATAGGATGGTACCTGCGGAGTTGAAAGAATTGGAACAGAAGTTGAAAGATTTGCTCAAGAAGGGCTTTATCAGGCCTAGTACATCACCATGGGGAGCGCCGGTGTTATTTGTGAGAAAGAAGGATAGCTCTTTGCGAATATGTATTGACTATACGCAAATGAATAGAGTGACTGTAAAGAATAAGTATCCACTCCCAAGGATTGATGATTTATTCGATCAGTTGCAAGGCGCTAAATATTTCTCGAAGATAGACTTGAGATCAGGATACACCATGTCAGGGTCAAGGAAGAGGACATTCCGAAAACATTATTCCGGACTAAATATGGCCACTACGAGTTTTGTGTTATGTCGTTCGGGCTAACTAATGCCCCAACTGTATTCATGGATTTGATGAATCATGTATTCAGGCCCTTTCTAGATTTGTTCATGATTCTGTTCATAGATGATATTCTCGTTTATTCGCCGTCAAAGGACGATCATGCAAAACATCTGCGGATAGTGCTTCAAATTCTTCGAGGTAAAGAGTGGTATGCCGAGTTTTCTAAGTGTGAGTTCTGCTTGAACTCTGTGGCTTTTCTGGGTCACATTATTTTAGAGGAAGGCATTAGAGTGGATGCCCATAAGATTGAGGCTGTGAAGGACTGGCCAAGGCCGACGGTACCAACGGAGATACGTAGTTTCTTGGGCTTGGCAGGTTATTATAGAAGGTTTGTAGAAGGGTTTTCCTCTCTTTCAGCCCCATTGACAAAATTGACTTAGAAATCAGCTAAGTTCCAATTGACAGATGCTTGTGAGCAGAGTTTTCAGATGCTGAAGGATAAGTTAACTTGAACATCAGTTTTGACTCTTCCAGAAGGAGCAGATGGCTATGTGGTATATTATGATGCTTCAGGTGGTGGATTGGGCTGTGTGTTGATACAGCACGGTAAGGTTGTCGTTTATGCCTCTAGACAGTTGAAGAAGCCGGAGAAGAATTATCCAACCCATAATCTTGATTTAGCGGCAGTAATTCACGCCTTGAAGATATGGAGGCACTATTTATACGGTGTCCATGTTGATATTTATACTGATCATAAGAGTCTCCAGTACATCTTTACGTAGAAGGACTTGAACTTGCGTCATAGACGATGGTTGGAGAGGTTAAAAGATAATGATGTGGATATTCTGTACCATCCCGGGAAGGCTAATGTGGTAGTCAATGCCCTCAGTCATAAATCTATGGGTAGGTTGTCACACGTGCTGCCAGAAAGAAAGGAAATGGTCCATGAGGTTCATCGATGGGCTAGCCTCGCAGTTCGATTGATAGATTCAGGTGATGTAGGAGTTACCATTCAAGACACAGCGATATCATCTTGGGTAGTAGAGATAATAAGCGTCAGTATGAGGATCATGTTTTAGTTCATTACGGAGATACAACCCCTCAGAAAGAAAAGACACCCTTTCTGATCGCAGGTGATGGAGTACTCAGGTATCGAGGTACATTGTGTGTCCCTAATGTTGCAGGACTCCATTAGCAGATTATGGGGGAGGCACATTACTCCCGCTATTATATTCATCCAGGCTCAATAAAGATGTACCATGATCTCAAGGAATTTTATTGGTGGGATTGTATGAAGAGAGATATCGCAGAATTTGTCGCTCAGTGTCCAAATTGTCAGCAGGTCAAAATAGAGCACCTGAAGCCTGGAGGTCTATTGCAGGCTATGGAGATTCTGACATGGAAGTGGGAGGTAATTAATATGGACTTTATTACAGGGTTGCCCCGCACTCAGCGGAAGTGTGATTCGATATGGGTCATAGTTGATAGGCTCACAAAGTAAGCTCACTTTCTGCTTGTTAGAACTACTTATGCAGCCGAAGATTATGCAAATCTTTATCTTAAGGAGGTTTTATGACTTCATGGTGTTCCCTCAGCCATTATTTCAGATAGGGAAGCACAGTTCATAGCCAAATTCTGGAAGTCTTTTCAGCAAGGATTGGGGACTCAAGTGAGTCTTAGTACTGCGTTTCAACCCCAGACAGACGGACAAGTGGAGCGTACTATACAGACTGTTGAGGATATGCTCAGAGATTGTGTACTTGACATTCAAGGCATTTGGGATGATCGTTTGCCTCTTATTGAGTTCGCGTATAACAACAGTTACCATTCCAGTATTCAGATGGCTCCTTATGAGGCCTTATATGGGCTGAGATGCAGATCGCCCATAGGGTGGTTCGATATCGGGGAGAATCGGTTACTAGGCCCAGACTTAATTCAGTGACAGTTGATAAGGTGAAAGTTATTATAGAGAGGTTGCTAACTGCTCAGAGCGGACAGAAATCCTATGCGTATAATCGGCGACGTAAGCTAGAGTTCAAAATAGGCGACTGGGTGTTCCTAAAAGTTTCACCTATGAAGTTAGTGATGAAGTTTGGCAAGAAGGGTAAGTTGAGCCCTCGATATATAGGGCCATATAAGATCATTCGTATAGTGGGTACAGTGGCATATGATCTAGAATTGCCTTCGGAGTTAGAGTCGGTGCATCCAGGATTTCATGTATCTATGCTTCGTAATTGTATCAGAGATCCTTCAAGAGTGATACCAGTGAATGAAATTCAGGTGACCGAGCAGGTATCATACGAAGAAGTTCGAGTGGCTATATAGGACAGACAGGCCCGTCAGTTGCGAAGTAAGGATGTAGCCTCCGTTAAAGTCTTGTGGAGGAATAAGAATGTTAAGGAAGTGACTTGGGAAGCAGAAGAGGCAATGAAGACTAAGTACCTGCATTTGTTCCCAGCAGTACAGGAGGTTCAGTCCGTGCCATCATCTCCCCCCGGTATTATTTCATTTCAGTTGTCGTGATTGGTCCTGTGAGGCCATGGTATTGTTTGTTATTGTATATGGCCCTGTGTGGCATTATTTTGGGTTGCTGCATGCAGGGTAGATGGTATAAGTACAGGGAAAACTCTGCCAAAATTTTTATAATCCAGGATTGTTCGAACATACAAAGATGAATGTTCCTAAGGGGGAGAGAATGTTACACCCCTCGTGTTCGTAGTAGTAGAACCTATGGTTTCCTAGTCGGGTATGCCCTTGGAATAGAGACTCGAGCCCGAGTTTGGAATAGAAAGGGTCTTACCCCGTGTATGAGGGTATCAACAGATATTCCTCGGAATTTATAGAGTTAAAAGTTGAATGAATCGAATCGACGCGATCTGAACTGAATCAGAAAATCTACAGGACACCAGTCAGCGTCGATGGGTCATCGACATATTGGACGGACCATTGATGGATTATCGGCATACGGCGTCGATGGGATCCCGTAGCCATACATCCGCAGGAGCAGGTCGACGGGGCAAGTCGACGGACTGTCGACCCACTCGTCGAACCGGACGCTGTAGCCTTTTTGGCTTTCAAGTATAAATAGGTGGTCCACGACCCTATTTCATATTTTTCCTTCTCTCCAAATCAGAAAATCAAAATATATGCTCTCCCAATATTTTCCATCATATTAGTGAAGATTTGACAAGACCCGAACCCCGTAAACCCGAGATGGTGAGAAAGAAGGTTGCTTCTAGGGTTTCTTCAAGGTTGTGAATTTTAGGGAGTTGAAGTTGAAGTGATTCTTGGGATTCTTGACCCCTCAAGGTATGTAAATGATTTCTACCCTTATATTTAAGTTGAGCATCAAGGGTTTTAGTGATATTAAGTGAAGAGAAGGTAATTGTGGAAGTGTTAAGTTGATGAAGGGCAATGTAGTGATATAGGGTTATATTAAGAGATGATTGGAAGCGGGTTTACGTATATCTTGATATATATATATATATATATATATATATATATATATATACGTTGGCATTGTTGATGTGAGTATTGTAGTTGATGCGGGATTCAATGAGAAGTTGGGAGAGTTGTAAGCTTACAAAGAAAATTATTGTCTATAGTTCGTTGAGCTTTATATGTATTTGAGGATGGTCAATAAGCGAAGTAAATAGTCTAATTAAGCCCTATGTTATCTTAATTGTAGACTTGCAAGTTCGAGAGGTAGAAGTTGGACGATTATGTATACTTCCAGGTATATAAAGGTCATTCCTTTCTTCTTTTGGCATGTTCCTATGATATGATCAAACAAATGAGTTTCCATATTACTCTACTCTTAGAAGTATTGGGAGTACTTCAGTGTTTGATGTTCATTTACCCCATTTATGAGTAATCCTTCTGTTCATGGGTCCAGTCTTATGTAGCCAGTTCTGTTCATACAGTTTATTCATGCACACATTCAATATATAATTATGTACATTGACCCGTGACTAGAAGGCGTTATATACGCACATATATTAGGCGTTATATACGCATTACTACTATGATGATGATATTGATTATGGCCACAGAGGAGCCAATATGATATGACGAGATGCCATAGAGACTTACAGGCGTTATATACACACATACATCAGGCGTTATATACGCACGCTTATCAGGCGTTATATACGCACTCATATAGATGCACGACCATCATTGATAATATGAGCATACATATTATGTGCCCACAGAGGCATTGTCAGTTACGCAGATTTTTTGCAGGTTTAGGCAGATAATAGTTCATACAAGTACATGCAGTCCGTCGTTTCAGCTTATGAGTTCAGATGTTATCCGCGATTCTTATGTGTCTATATATATATATATATATATATATATATATATATATATATATATATATATATATATATATATTGTTTTTCTTATGCCTTACATACTCGGTAAATTATACGTACTGACTCCCCATTGCTCGGGGTCCGTTCATGCCCGCAGGTACAGAAAGACAGACAGGTGGTCCAGCTCAGTAGGACCTCTAGATCTAGCAGTGGTCAGTACGCTCCATTTGATCCGGAGCTACAGTCAGCCGGTAGGGAGTGCACCTCTGTGGTTCCCAGGTCCGAGATTTGACCGGTGTTCTTATTCTGGAGCTGGCCAGAGTTCTAGAGCGTCAGGTTCTCAGTACCGACCAGAGTTAGGCAAGATAAGGCCCCCTTTGTCGCGATGTACTCAGTGTGGCAAGTTACATGCAGGTCAGTATCGGTTGGGTTCAGATGTTTGCTATGCTTGTGGACAGCCAGGCCACAGGATGAGGGAGTGCCCGATGGGGGTTGGTTCAGGTATGGTTCAGCCTACAGGGTCTGTGGCTGGCTCATCTTCTGTAGTGCGCCCCACAGGGCAAGTTTTTCAGACGCCAACAGGGCGAGGTAGAGGGAGGAATGGAGCATCTAGCTCGAGCGGTCCTCAGCACTGCGTGTATGCATTGGCTGGTAAAAGGACCGTGAGACGTCTCCTGATGGTTTTACAGGTATATTATGAGTTTCCTCCCATGATGTTTATGCACTGATTGATCTAGGTTCCACTTTATCATACGTTATGCCCTTTGTTGCTGGAAGTTTGGGATAGATTCCAAGTTGATTAGACCTTTTGGGGTGTCTACGCTAGTTGGTGATGGGATTATAGCTAGGCGGGTATACCGAGACTGTGTTGTTATAGTTTATGACTGCCATACCGTAGTAGATCTAATTGAGTTAGATATGATTGATTTTGATGTTATTAAGGGCATAGACTGGTTGGCTTCTTGTTATGCTAATGTTGATTGTAGAGAAAAGATGGTTCGATTCCAGTTTCCAAGTGAGCCAGTCGTAGAATGGAATGGCAATTCTGCTTCGCCTAGAGGTAGGTTTTTTTCGTACCTTAAGGCAGAGAAGATGACAGAAAAGGGTATATTTTTCACCTAGTTCGAGTTCAAGATGTGCAAGAAGAGTCGCCGACTCTTCAGTCTGTTCCTGTGGTTAATGAGTTCCTAGAAGTATTTCCAGATGAGCTTCCAGGCATTCCCCCAGAGAGGTAGATTGATTTTGCTATTCACCTATTGCCAGACACTCAGGCAATATCTATCCCTCCTTATAGGATGGTACCTGCGGAGTTGAAAGAATTGGAAGAGAAGTTGAAAGATTTGCTCAAGAAGGGCTTTATCAGGCCTAGTACATCACCATGGGGAGCGCCGGTGTTATTTGTGAGAAAGAAGGATAGCTCTTTGCGGATATGTATTGACTATACGCAATTGAATAGAGTGACTGTAAAGAATAAGTATCCGCTCCCAAGGATTGATGATTTATTCGATCAGTTGCAAGGCGCTAAATATTTCTCGAAGATAGACTTGAGATCAGGATACACCAGGTCAGGGTCAAGGAAGAGGACATTCCGAAAACATTATTCCGGACTAAATATGGCCACTACGAGTTTTGTGTTATGTCGTTCGGGCTAACTAATGCCCCAACTGTATTCATGGATTTGATGAATCATGTATTCAGGCCCTTTCTAGATTTGTTCATGATTCTGTTCATAGATGATATTCTCGTTTATTCGCCGTCAAAGGCCGATCATGCAAAACATCTACGGATAGTGCTTCAAATTCTTCCACGACCCTATTTCACCCCTCGTGTTAGTAGTAGAACCTATGGTTTCCTAGTCGGGTATGCCCTTGGAATAGAGACTCGAGCACGAGTTTGGAATAGAAAGGGTCTTACCCCGTGTATGAGGGTATCAACAGATATTCCTCGGAATTTATAGAGTTAAAAGTTGAATGAATCGAATCGACGCGATCTGAACTGAATCAGAAAATCTACAGGACACCAGTCAGCGTCGATGGGTCATCGACATATTGGACGGACCATTGATGGATTATCGGCATACGGCGTCGATGGGATCCCGTAGCCATACATCCGCAGGAGCAGGTCGACGGGGCAAGTCGACGGACTGTCGACCCACTCGTCGAACCGGACGCTGTAGCCTTTTTGGCTTTCAAGTATAAATAGGTGGTCCACGACCCTATTTCATATTTTTCCTTCTCTCCAAATCAGAAAATCAAAATATATGCTCTCCCAATATTTTCCATCATATTAGTGAAGATTTGACAAGACCCGAACCCCGTAAACCCGAGATGGTGAGAAAGAAGGTTGCTTCTAGGGTTTCTTCAAGGTTGTGAATTTTAGGGAGTTGAAGTTGAAGTGATTCTTGGGATTCTTGACCCCTCAAGGTATGTAAATGATTTCTACCCTTATATTTAAGTTGAGCATCAAGGGTTTTAGTGATATTAAGTGAAGAGAAGGTAATTGTGGAAGTGTTAAGTTGATGAAGGGCAATGTAGTGATATAGGGTTATATTAAGAGATGATTGGAAGCGGGTTTACGTATATCTTGATATATATATATATATATATATATATATATATATATATATATATATATATATATATATATATATATATATATACGTTGGCATTGTTGATGTGAGTATTGTAGTTGATGCGGGATTCAATGAGAAGTTGGGAGAGTTGTAAGCTTACAAAGAAAATTATTGTCTATAGTTCGTTGAGCTTTATATGTATTTGAGGATGGTCAATAAGCGAAGTAAATAGTCTAATTAAGCCCTATGTTATCTTAATTGTAGACTTGCAAGTTCGAGAGGTAGAAGTTGGACGATTATGTATACTTCCAGGTATATAAAGGTCATTCCTTTCTTCTTTTGGCATGTTCCTATGATATGATCAAACAAATGAGTTTCCATATTACTCTACTCTTAGAAGTATTGGGAGTACTTCAGTGTTTGATGTTCATTTACCCCATTTATGAGTAATCCTTCTATTCATGGGTCCAGTCTTATGTAGCCAGTTCTGTTCATACAGTTTATTCATGCACACATTCAATATATAATTATGTACATTGACCCGTGACTAGAAGGCGTTATATACGCACATATATTAGGCGTTATATACGCATTACTACTATGATGATGATATTGATTATGGCCACAGAGGAGCCAATATGATATGACGAGATGCCATAGAGACTTACAGGCGTTATATACACACATACATCAGGCGTTATATACGCACGCTTATCAGGCGTTATATACGCACTCATATAGATGCACGACCATCATTGATAATATGAGCATACATATTATGTGCCCACAGAGGCATTGTCAGTTACGCAGATTTTTTGCAGGTTTAGGCAGATAATAGTTCATACAAGTACATGCAGTCCGTCGTTTCAGCTTATGAGTTCAGATGTTATCCGCGATTCTTATGTGTCTATATATATATATATATATATATATATATATATATATATATATATATATATATATATATATATATTGTTTTTCTTATGCCTTACATACTCGGTAAATTATACGTACTGACTCCCCATTGCTCGGGGTCCGTTCATGCCCGCAGGTACAGAAAGACAGACAGGTGGTCCAGCTCAGTAGGACCTCTAGATCTAGCAGTGGTCAGTACGCTCCATTTGATCCGGAGCTACAGTCAGCCGGTAGGGAGTGCACCTCCGTGGTTCCCATGTCCGAGATTTGACCGGTGTTCTTATTCTGGAGCTGGCCAGAGTTCTAGAGCGTCAGGTTCTCAGTACCGACCAGAGTTAGGCAAGATAAGGCCCCCTTTGTCGCGATGTACTCAGTGTGGCAAGTTACATGCAGGTCAGTATCGGTTGGGTTCAGATGTTTGCTATGCTTGTGGACAGCCAGGCCACAGGATGAGGGAGTGCCCGATGGGGGTTGGTTCAGGTATGGTTCAGCCTACAGGGTCTGTGGCTGGCTCATCTTCTGTAGTGCGCCCCACAGGGCAAGTTTTTCAGACGCCAACAGGGCGAGGTAGAGGGAGGAGTGGAGCATCTAGCTCGAGCGGTCCTCAGCACTGCGTGTATGCATTGGCTGGTAAAAGGACCGTGAGACGTCTCCTGATGGTTTTACAGGTATATTATGAGTTTCCTCCCATGATGTTTATGCACTGATTGATCTAGGTTCCACTTTATCATACGTTATGCCCTTTGTTGCTGGAAGTTTGGGATAGATTCCAAGTTGATTAGACCTTTTGGGGTGTCTACGCTAGTTGGTGATGGGATTATAGCTAGGCGGGTATACCGAGACTGTGTTGTTATAGTTTATGACTGCCATACCGTAGTAGATCTAATTGAGTTAGATATGATTGATTTTGATGTTATTAAGGGCATAGACTGGTTGGCTTCTTGTTATGCTAATGTTGATTGTAGAGAAAAGATGGTTCGATTCCAGTTTCCAAGTGAGCCAGTCGTAGAATGGAATGGCAATTCTGCTTCGCCTAGAGGTAGGTTTTTTTCGTACCTTAAGGCAGAGAAGATGACAGAAAAGGGTATATTTTTCACCTAGTTCGAGTTCAAGATGTGCAAGAAGAGTCGCCGACTCTTCAGTCTGTTCCTGTGGTTAATGAGTTCCTAGAAGTATTTCCAGATGAGCTTCCAGGCATTCCCCCAGAGAGGTAGATTGATTTTGCTATTCACCTATTGCCAGACACTCAGGCAATATCTATCCCTCCTTATAGGATGGTACCTGCGGAGTTGAAAGAATTGGAAGAGAAGTTGAAAGATTTGCTCAAGAAGGGCTTTATCAGGCCTAGTACATCACCATGGGGAGCGCCGGTGTTATTTGTGAGAAAGAAGGATAGCTCTTTGCGGATATGTATTGACTATACGCAATTGAATAGAGTGACTGTAAAGAATAAGTATCCGCTCCCAAGGATTGATGATTTATTCGATCAGTTGCAAGGCGCTAAATATTTCTCGAAGATAGACTTGAGATCAGGATACACCAGGTCAGGGTCAAGGAAGAGGACATTCCGAAAACATTATTCCGGACTAAATATGGCCACTACGAGTTTTGTGTTATGTCGTTCGGGCTAACTAATGCCCCAA
This sequence comes from Lycium barbarum, assembly GCF_019175385.1. NCBI lineage: Eukaryota > Viridiplantae > Streptophyta > Magnoliopsida > Solanales > Solanaceae > Lycium > Lycium barbarum. The sequence goes on from NW_026843509.1 coordinate 39,371, forward strand.
CTGTATTCATGGATTTGATGAATCATGTATTCAGGCCCTTTCTAGATTTGTTCATGATTCTGTTCATAGATGATATTCTCGTTTATTCGCCGTCAAAGGCCGATCATGCAAAACATCTACGGATAGTGCTTCAAATTCTTCCACGACCCTATTTCACCCCTCGTGTTAGTAGTAGAACCTATGGTTTCCTAGTCGGGTATGCCCTTGGAATAGAGACTCGAGCACGAGTTTGGAATAGAAAGGGTCTTACCCCGTGTATGAGGGTATCAACAGATATTCCTCGGAATTTATAGAGTTAAAAGTTGAATGAATCGAATCGACGCGATCTGAACTGAATCAGAAAATCTACAGGACACCAGTCAGCGTCGATGGGTCATCGACATATTGGACGGACCATTGATGGATTATCGGCATACGGCGTCGATGGGATCCCGTAGCCATACATCCGCAGGAGCAGGTCGACGGGGCAAGTCGACGGACTGTCGACCCACTCGTCGAACCGGACGCTGTAGCCTTTTTGGCTTTCAAGTATAAATAGGTGGTCCACGACCCTATTTCATATTTTTCCTTCTCTCCAAATCAGAAAATCAAAATATATGCTCTCCCAATATTTTCCATCATATTAGTGAAGATTTGACAAGACCCGAACCCCGTAAACCCGAGATGGTGAGAAAGAAGGTTGCTTCTAGGGTTTCTTCAAGGTTGTGAATTTTAGGGAGTTGAAGTTGAAGTGATTCTTGGGATTCTTGACCCCTCAAGGTATGTAAATGATTTCTACCCTTATATTTAAGTTGAGCATCAAGGGTTTTAGTGATATTAAGTGAAGAGAAGGTAATTGTGGAAGTGTTAAGTTGATGAAGGGCAATGTAGTGATATAGGGTTATATTAAGAGATGATTGGAAGCGGGTTTACGTATATCTTGATATATATATATATATATATATATATATATATATATATATATATATATATACGTTGGCATTGTTGATGTGAGTATTGTAGTTGATGCGGGATTCAATGAGAAGTTGGGAGAGTTGTAAGCTTACAAAGAAAATTATTGTCTATAGTTCGTTGAGCTTTATATGTATTTGAGGATGGTCAATAAGCGAAGTAAATAGTCTAATTAAGCCCTATGTTATCTTAATTGTAGACTTGCAAGTTCGAGAGGTAGAAGTTGGACGATTATGTATACTTCCAGGTATATAAAGGTCATTCCTTTCTTCTTTTGGCATGTTCCTATGATATGATCAAACAAATGAGTTTCCATATTACTCTACTCTTAGAAGTATTGGGAGTACTTCAGTGTTTGATGTTCATTTACCCCATTTATGAGTAATCCTTCTATTCATGGGTCCAGTCTTATGTAGCCAGTTCTGTTCATACAGTTTATTCATGCACACATTCAATATATAATTATGTACATTGACCCGTGACTAGAAGGCGTTATATACGCACATATATTAGGCGTTATATACGCATTACTACTATGATGATGATATTGATTATGGCCACAGAGGAGCCAATATGATATGACGAGATGCCATAGAGACTTACAGGCGTTATATACACACATACATCAGGCGTTATATACGCACGCTTATCAGGCGTTATATACGCACTCATATAGATGCACGACCATCATTGATAATATGAGCATACATATTATGTGCCCACAGAGGCATTGTCAGTTACGCAGATTTTTTGCAGGTTTAGGCAGATAATAGTTCATACAAGTACATGCAGTCAGTCGTTTCAGCTTATGAGTTCAGATGTTATCCGCGATTCTTATGTGTCTATATATATATATATATATATATATATATATATATATATATATTGTTTTTCTTATGCCTTACATACTCGGTAAATTATACGTACTGACTCCCCATTGCTCGGGGTACGTTCATGCCCGCAGGTACAGAAAGACAGACAGGTGGTCCAGCTCAGTAGGACCTCTAGATCTAGCAGTGGTCAGTACGCTCCATTTGATCCGGAGCTACAGTCAGCCGGTAGGGAGTGCACCTCCGTGGTTCCCATGTCCGAGATTTGACCGGTGTTCTTATTCTGGAGCTGGCCAGAGTTCTAGAGCGTCAGGTTCTCAGTACCGACCAGAGTTAGGCAAGATAAGGCCCCCTTTGTCGCGATGTACTCAGTGTGGCAAGTTACATGCAGGTCAGTATCGGTTGGGTTCAGATGTTTGCTATGCTTGTGGACAGCCAGGCCACAGGATGAGGGAGTGCCCGATGGGGGTTGGTTCAGGTATGGTTCAGCCTACAGGGTCTGTGGCTGGCTCATCTTCTGTAGTGCGCCCCACAGGGCAAGTTTTTCAGACGCCAACAGGGCGAGGTAGAGGGAGGAGTGGAGCATCTAGCTCGAGCGGTCCTCAGCACTGCGTGTATGCATTGGCTGGTAAAAGGACCGTGAGACGTCTCCTGATGGTTTTACAGGTATATTATGAGTTTCCTCCCATGATGTTTATGCACTGATTGATCTAGGTTCCACTTTATCATACGTTATGCCCTTTGTTGCTGGAAGTTTGGGATAGATTCCAAGTTGATTAGACCTTTTGGGGTGTCTACGCTAGTTGGTGATGGGATTATAGCTAGGCGGGTATACCGAGACTGTGTTGTTATAGTTTATGACTGCCATACCGTAGTAGATCTAATTGAGTTAGATATGATTGATTTTGATGTTATTAAGGGCATAGACTGGTTGGCTTCTTGTTATGCTAATGTTGATTGTAGAGAAAAGATGGTTCGATTCCAGTTTCCAAGTGAGCCAGTCGTAGAATGGAATGGCAATTCTGCTTCGCCTAGAGGTAGGTTTTTTTCGTACCTTAAGGCAGAGAAGATGACAGAAAAGGGTATATTTTTCACCTAGTTCGAGTTCAAGATGTGCAAGAAGAGTCGCCGACTCTTCAGTCTGTTCCTGTGGTTAATGAGTTCCTAGAAGTATTTCCAGATGAGCTTCCAGGCATTCCCCCAGAGAGGTAGATTGATTTTGCTGTTCACCTATTGCCAGACACTCAGGCAATATCTATCCCTCCTTATAGGATGGTACCTGCGGAGTTGAAAGAATTGGAAGAGAAGTTGAAAGATTTGCTCAAGAAGGGCTTTATCAGGCCTAGTACATCACCATGGGGAGCGCCGGTGTTATTTGTGAGAAAGAAGGATAGCTCTTTGCGGATATGTATTGACTATACGCAATTGAATAGAGTGACTGTAAAGAATAAGTATCCGCTCCCAAGGATTGATGATTTATTCGATCAGTTGCAAGGCGCTAAATATTTCTCGAAGATAGACTTGAGATCAGGATACACCAGGTCAGGGTCAAGGAAGAGGACATTCCGAAAACATTATTCCGGACTAAATATGGCCACTACGAGTTTTGTGTTATGTCGTTCGGGCTAACTAATGCCCCAACTGTATTCATGGATTTGATGAATCATGTATTCAGGCCCTTTCTAGATTTGTTCATGATTCTGTTCATAGATGATATTCTCGTTTATTCGCCGTCAAAGGCCGATCATGCAAAACATCTACGGATAGTGCTTCAAATTCTTCGAGGTAAAGAGTGGTATGCCAAGTTTTCTAAGTGTGAGTTCTGCTTCAACTCTGTGGCTTTTCTGGGTCACATTATTTTAAAGGAAGGCATTAGAGTGGATGCCCATAAGATTGAGGCTGTGAAGGATTGGCCAAGGCCGACGGTACCAACGGAGATACGTAGTTTCTTGGGCTTGGCAGGTTATTATAGAAGGTTTGTAGAAGGGTTTTCCTCTCTTTCAGCCCCATTGACAAAATTGACTCAGAAATCAGCTAAGTTCCAATTGACAGATGCTTGTGAGCAGAGTTTTCAGATGCTGAAGGATAAGTTAACTTGAACATCAGTTTTGACTCTTCCAGAAGGAGCAGATGGCTATGTGGTATATTATGATGCTTCAGGTGGTGGATTGGGCTGTGTGTTGATACAGCACGGTAAGGTTGTCGTTTATGCCTCTAGACAGTTGAAGAAGCCGGAGAAGAATTATCCAACCCATAATCTTGATTTAGCGGCAGTAATTCACGCCTTGAAGATATGGAGGCACTATTTATACGGTGTCCATGTTGATATTTATACTGATCATAAGAGTCTCCAGTACATCTTTACGTAGAAGGACTTGAACTTGCGTCATAGACGATGGTTGGAGAGGTTAAAAGATAATGATGTGGATATTCTGTACCATCCCAGGAAGGCTAATGTGGTAGCCAATGCCCTCAGTCATAAATCTATGGGTAGCTTGTCACACGTGCCGCCAGAAAGAAAGGAAATGGTCCATGAGGTTCATCGATGGGCTAGCCTCGCAGTTCGATTGATAGATTCAGGTGATGTAGGAGTTACCATTCAAGACACAGCGATATCATCTTGGGTAGTAGAGATAAATAAGCGTCAGTATGAGGATCATGTTTTAGTTCATTACGGAGATACAACCCCTCAGAAAGAAAAGACACCCTTTGTGATCGCAGGTGATGGAGTACTCAGGTATCGAGGTACATTGTGTGTCCCTAATGTTGCAGGACTCTATTAGCAGATTATGGGGGAGGCACATTACTCCCGCTATTATATTCATCCAGGCTCAATAAAGATGTACCATGATCTCAAGGAATTTTATTGGTGGGATGGTATGAAGAGAGATATAGCAGAATTTGTCGCTCAGTGTCCAAATTGTCAGCAGGTCAAAATAGAGCACCTGAAGCCTGGAGGTCTATTGCAGGCTATGGAGATTCTGACATGGAAGTGGGAGGTAATTAATATGGACTTTATTACAGGGTTGCCCCGCACTCAGCGGAAGTGGGATTCGATATGGGTCCTAGTTGATAGGCTCACAAAGTAAGCTCACTTTCTGCTTGTTAGAACTACTTATGCAGCCGAAGATTATGCAAAGCTTTATCTTAAGGAGGTTTTATGACTTCATGGTGTTCCCTCAGCCATTATTTCAGATGGGGAAGCACAGTTCATAGCCAAATTCTGGAAGTCTTTTCAGCAAGGATTGGGGACTCAAGTGAGTTTTAGTAGTGCCTTTCAACCCCAGACAGACGGACAAGTGGAGCGTACTATACAGACCGTTGAGGATATGCTCAGAGATTGTGTACTTGACATTCAAGGCAGTTGGGATGATCGTTTGCCTCTTATTGAGTTCGCGTATAACAACAGTTACCATTCCAGTATTCAGATGGCTCCTTATGAGGCCTTATATGGGCTGAGATGCAGATCGCCCATAGGGTGGTTCGATATCGGGGAGAATCGGTTACTAGGCCCAGACTTAATTCAGTGACAGTTGATAAGGTGAAAGTGATTAGAGAGAGGTTGCTAACTGCTCAGAGCGGACAGAAATCCTATGCGTATAATCGGCGACGTAAGCTAGAGTTCCAAATAGGCGACTGGGTGTTCCTAAAAGTTTCACCTATGAAGGTAGTGATGAAGTTTGGCAAGAAGGGTAAGTTGAGCCCTCGATATATAGGGCCATATAAGATCATTCGTATAGTGGGTACAGTGGCATATGAGCTAGAATTGCCTTCGGAGTTAGAGTCGGTGCATCCAGGATTTCATGTATCTATGCTTCGTAATTGTATCAGAGATCCTTCAAGAGTGATACCAGTGAATGAAATTCAGGTGACCGAGCAGGTATCATACGAAGAAGTTCGAGTGGCTATATAGGACAGACAGGCCCGTCAGTTGCGAACTAAGGATGTAGCCTCCGTTAAAGTCTTGTGGAGGAATAAGAATGTTAAGGAAGTGACTTGGGAAGCAGAAGAGGCAATGAAGACTAAGTACCCGCATTTGTTCCAAGCAGTACAGGAGGTTCAGTCTGTGCCATCATCTCCCCCCGGTATTATTTCATTTCAGTTGTCGTGATTGGTCCTGTGAGGCCATGGTATTGTTTGTTATTGTATATGGCCCTGTGTGGCATTATTTTGGGTTGCTGCGTGCAGGGTAGATGGTATAAGTACAGGGAAAACTCTGCCAAAATTTTCATAATCCAGGATTGTTCGAACATACAAGGATGAATGTTCCTAAGGGGGAGAGAATGTTACACCCCTCGTGTTCGTAGTAGTAGAACCTATGGTTTCCTAGTCGGGTATGCCCTTGGAATAGAGACTCGAGCCTGAGTTTGGAATAGAAAGGGTCTTACCCCGTGTACGAGGGTATCAACAGATATTCCTCGCAATTTATAGAGTTAAAAGTTGAACGAATCGAATCGACGCGATCTGAACTGAATCAGAAAATCTACAGGACACCAGTCAGCGTCGATGGGTCATCGACATATTGGTCGGACCATTGATGGATTATCGGCATACGGCGTCGATGGGATCCCGTAGCCATACATCCGCAGGAGCAGGTCGACGGGGCAAGTCAACGGACTGTCGACCCACTCGTCGAACCGGACGCTGTAGCCTTTTTGGCTTCCAAGTATAAATAGGTGGTCCACGACCCTATTTCATATTTTTCCTTCTCTCCAAATCAGAAAATCAAAATATATGCTCTCCCAATATTTTCCATCATATTAGTGAAGATTTGACAAGACCCGAACCCCGTAAACCCGAGATGGTGAAAAAGAAGGTTGCTTCTAGGGTTTCTTCAAGGTTGTGAATTTTAGGGAGTTGAAGTTGAAGTGATTCTTGGGATTCTTGACCCCTCAAGGTATGTAAATGATTTCTACCCTTATATTTAAGTTGAGCATCAAGGGTTTTAGTGATATTAAGTGAAGAGAAGGTAATTGTGGAAGTGTTAAGTTGATGAAGGGCAATGTAGTGATATAGGGTTATATTAAGAGATGATTGGAAGCGGTTTTACGTATATCTTGATATATATATATATATATATATATATATATACGTTGGCATTGTTGATGTGAGTATTGTAGTTGATGCGGGATTCAATGAGAAGTTGGGAGAGTTGTAAGCTTACAAAGAAAATTATTGCCTATAGTTCGTTGAGCTTTATACGTATTTGAGGATGGACAATAAGCGAAGTTAATAGTCTAATTAAGCCCTATGTTATCTTAATTCTAGACTTGCAAGTTCGAGAGGTAGAAGTTGGATGATTATGTATACTTCCAGGTATATAAAGGTCATTCCTTTCTTCTTTTGGCATGTTCCTATGATATGATCAAACAAATGAGTTTCCATATTACTCTACTCTTAGAAGTATTGGGAGTACTTCAGTGTTTCATGTTCATTTACCCCATTTATGAGTAATCCTTCTGTTCATGGGTCCAGTCTTATGTAGCCAGTTCTGTTCATACAGTTTATTCATGCACACATTCAATATATAATTATGTACATTGACCCGTGACTAGAAGGCGTTATATACGCACATATATTAGGCGTTATATACGCATTACTACTATGATGATGATATTGATTATGGCCACAGAGGAGCCAATATGATATGACGAGATGCCATAGAGACTTACAGGCGTTATATACACACATACATCAGGCGTTATATACGCACGCTTATCAGGCGTTATATACGCACTCATATAGATGCACGACCATCATTGATAATATGAGCATACATATTATGTGCCCACAGAGGCATTGTCAGTTACGCAGATTTTTGCAGGTTTAGGCAGATAATAGTTCATACAAGTACATGCAGACAGTCGTTTCAGTTTATGAGTTCAGATGTTATCCGCGATTCTTATGTGTCTATATATATATATATATATATATATATATATATATTGTTTTTCTTATGCCTTACATACTCGGTAAATTATACGTACTGACTCCCCATTGCTCGGGGTCCGTTCATGCCCGCAGGTACAGAAAGCCAGACAGGTGGTCCAGCTCAGTAGGACCTCTAGATCTAGCAGTGGTCAGTACGCTCCATTTGATCCGGAGCTACAGTCAGCCGGTAGGGACTGCACCTCCGTGGTTCCCAGGTCCGAGATTTGACCGGTGTTCTTATTCTGGAGCTGGCCAGAGTTCTAGAGCGTCAGGTTCTCAGTACCGACCAGAGTTAGGCAAGATAAGGCCCCCTTTGTCGCGATGTACTCAGTGTGGCAAGTTACATGCAGGTCAGTATTGGTTGGGTTCAGATGTTTGCTATGCTTGTGGACAGCCAGGCCACAGGATGAGGGAGTGCCCGATGGGAGTTGGTTCAGGTATGATTCAGCCTACAGGGTCTGTGGCTGGCTCATCTTCTGTAGTGCGCCCCACAGGGCATGTTTTTCAGACGCCAACAGGGCGAGGTAGAGGGAGGAGTGGAGCATCCAGCTCGAGCGGTCCTCAGCACTGCGTGTATGCATTGGCTGGTAAAAGGACCGTGAGACGTCTCCTGATGGTTTTACAGGTATATTATGAGTTTCCTCCCATGATGTTTATGCACTGATTGATCTAGGTTCCACTTTATCATACGTTATGCCCTTTGTTGTTGGAAGTTTGGGATAGATTCCAAGTTGATTAGACCTTTTGGGTTGTCTACGCTAGTTGGTGATGGGATTATAGCTAGGCGGGTATACCGAGACTGTGTTGTTATAGTTTATGACTGCCATACCGTAGCAGATATAATTGAGTTAGATATGATTGATTTTGATGTTATTAATGGCATAGACTGGTTGGCTTCTTGTTATGCTAATGTTGATTGTAGAGAAAAGATGGTTCGATTCCAGTTTCCAAGTGAGCCAGTCGTAGAATGGAAGGGCAATTCTACTTCGCCTAGAGGTAGGTTTTTTTCGTACCTTAAGGCAGAGAAGATGACAGAAAGGGTATATTTTTCACCTAGTTCGAGTTCAAGATGTGCAAGAAGAGTCGCCGACTCTTCAGTCTGTTCCTGTGGTTAATGAGTTCCCAGAAGTATTTCCAGATGAGCTTCCAGGCATTCCCCCAGAGAGGTAGATTGATTTTGCTATTGACCTATTGCCAGACACTCAGCTAATATCTATCCCTCCTTATAGGATGGTACCTGCGGAGTTGAAAGAATTGGAAGAGAAGTTGAAAGATTTGCTCAAGAAGGGCTTTATCAGGCCTTGTACATCACCATGGGGAGCGCCGGTGTTATTTGTGAGAAAGAATGATAGCTCTTTGCGAATATGTATTGACTATACGCAATTGAATAGAGTGACTGTAAAGAATAAGTATCCGCACCCAAGGATTGATGATTTATTCGACCAGTTGCAAGGCGCTAAATATTTCTCGAAGATAGACTTGAGATCAGGATACACCAGGTCAGGGTCAAGGAAGAGGACATTCTATAACTTCTGTTTTAAAAAAAAAAAAAGAAAAAAAAAATCCGTATGATTCGAAAGTCGGTCGGGTAGGTATGTACGGGTACCCAGTTAGGGTACCAGTCGCGGCCCACGGGGTTGGGTCGTGACAGTAGTAGTCAGATGATGTAGCCTTGTCGGCTTCTATTCTTTTACGTATAGTATATGTAGCAGCCTAGCTAGCTTGCACTGTTCTTCCGCATGTGGTGTATATATATGTATGCAGATTGTATAGAGTTCTGATGTTTCCCTCTTATGAGATCAATTTATGCCACTTATGGGTCTTTGATGTTCAGTATGTCTCATATATGTGTTTAGGGGTGTTTGGTCGCTAGAGGTCAGACTCCCGTCACGACTCGTCGGTTTGGGTCGTGACATTTAATTGGCGTTTTCTGCTTATTTAACCGTTGGATCAAGTCCAAATTTTAACTAAGTGGTTACACATATAGGTCTTGAATTTTAACGGTTGAGATCTGATTTCCATGTCCGTCGCAGTGCGTTTTGAGCTATGAACAGTAGCTACGAAATTGATAAAAACTTGTAAATCTTATTTGTGCAATCTTCAAATTGGATGTGAAGTGACTCTTTGCAGTGCAGAGGTTAAGTTTGGAATATAAGAACGGTATTTAAGGTATGTCTAGATTCCAAAATCTTCCGTGATACGTCTATATTTTTAAAATTCCCTTTTAAGGTATGTCTCCTTTGAAAACCTTCTTTGGACGTAAGTCTCTTTTAAGAATCCTTTTTGATTATGAAGGTCATTTATATGTCCCTTTTTTTTAACATACTCTTTAGAACAGTTTTTGTGAACTCTTTGGTTGTGGTTTGTGTGTGTGAGGGACAAGCCCACATTAAACCTTGTTTGTACTATATTATATACACGTATTCATGGTTTTTTCCCCTCTAAAGGGTGATTGAAAATTGAGATATTAAGTTTTGGTATTCGAACATGAATTACCCCATAAGGGATGTGTAAACTTGATAATTGAAAAGCTTGACTATCTCATGTGAATGCTCTATAATGTATTGTGTTGAACTTGAAACTTATTTGAAGAAGTGAACCCGATTTCTAAATCTGAAATGGCTTGATGTACCCCTATAATGGGATGATGAACGTAATCCTTAATGAATAATGTGACTATCATGATATGACTTGTGATTCGGCTTCCATGCCCTAATTTTAGTGATTCGGCTTGTATGCTAGGATTGTAATTCGGTCCTTTTGCCATGATTTAGGCTACTCGGTTTTAAGGGTAGTCACTATGGATCCTAATGGGGTTTACCTAGCCATTCGGGAGGAAGAATTGCCATTGAGGGTCGATAGCCCCGGTGTGGTTCATACCTAGCTATTCGGGAGGATGGATAGTCGTCGAGGGTTCA